>NW_025391215.1:0-7903 GCF_016433145.1 Gracilinanus agilis | reverse complement strand
CTCTTTGGGTTTATCATACACTGTCTTGCTGATGTCATTTACCCCAAGTCTATTCCACTGATCCTCCCTTCTGTCTCTTAGCCAGTACCATATTGTTTTGATGACTGCTGCTTTATAGTATAGTTTAATATCTGGTACTGCTAGGCCAGCCAACACTTTTTTTGAAAGCCAGTTGTTAAACATTTACCCAGAACACTGGTCTAGAGACCTCCTTTTGGGGTTGGTTTATTCAGACAGGACCTTAATATGATTTCCTGTTTTATGTCATTAGTTTTATCTGATCCAAATTCAGCGAATCTCTTCTCCAGGGCTTAAAACAAGCATTATAGTGAGAAAACCACTTAGGAATCAATGTGGCAGCACAGGATCGATGCAATCAGGGAATACAATCTATATTAAGGAAATCACTCGTGGCATAGGACTCTGGGGCCTGGGGCTGCTGGCCCCGCTTCCTTCCTGGGGGTCTCTGGGACTAGAGTTTGCAGAAAAAGTATTGAGGCTATTAGGGAATTGGAAGATCAATAGAATTCAACAGCACAACCAGAAAAGCTAATGAGCTCTTAGATGGAATTAAGAATGGCTTAATGGAGATTTGACAGTGCAATATGGCAGTCAGAAAAGCTAATGAACAATTAGGTGAAATTAAGAACAGCCTATTAGAGAGTCAGCATAGACTAGTGAATGCAGAGATGGCCCAGGAGTCAAGAAGACCTGAGTTCAAATTCTACCTCTGACACATCCTGGCTGTGTGACCCTAGACAAGACACTTAACCTCTCAAAGACTCTTCCCAATTCCTACCCTTTTAGTACCCCGGCAACATTAAGACTATACATTCCAGAATAGCTGGTGAAGGAAATTTCGCTATTGGGAATTCCCAATGTAGTAGACCAATGATATCATGATTCAGACAAAAAATAAAGGAAAATGTTTCTAGGACTAGGAAGGTGATCTTGGCCTTGGCCGGGCCTTTTCTGGAGGTTGTGCCCAGTTTGGGATGCTAATATTATGGAGGACATTGATAATCTGGAGAGAGTGAACCGGATGGCTAAGTGCCTAGAGATCATTCCATATAATGAATTGGAAAGAATCAAGACCAGAGGACAGGTGACTTGGTGGGACCATGATGGCTCTCTACATTTTTTTAAACCCTTAACTTCTGTGTATTGGTTCCAAGGCAGAAGAATGGTAAGGGTGGGCAATGGGGGTCAAGTGACTTGCCCAGGGTCACACAGCTAGGAAGTGTCTGAGGCTGGATTTGAACCTAGAACCTCCTATCTCTGGGCCTGACTCTCAATCCACTGAGCTACCCAGCTGCCCCCTTTTTTTCCTTTTCTTAACAAAGGAAAGGTCCAGAAATTAACTTTCTTTTATTAGAGGGAATGTTGCCTGGAATCAAGACCTTACAGACATCCTCTTCCTGCAGGGGAAGAGGCATTACCCTCAGAGTGAAGTGAGCTTAATGGAAAGCTAACACTGGAGGGCTGTCATCTATTAGAAGTAAATGGACAGCTCAGAAGATTCATGCGAGAATGCAAGGTGTCCCAGGAGTCAATGTGAACCTTTTTTTTTTTTTAAACCCTCACTTTCTATCTTCCAAGGCAGAGGAGCAGTAGGGTGAGACAATGGGGTTTAAGTGGCTTGCCCAGGGTCATACAGCTAGAAAATGTCTGAGGCCAGATTTGAACCTGGTGCTCTGTCCATTGTGCTACCTAGCTGCCCCAAATCAGATCATTTCAAGAGCATTTCTGGATGAAACTGGAAGGTCAACAAATAGAGGGGAAATGGCACAGATCCTTGAGCATTTCTATAACAAACTTTTTTCATTGCTGATGACAACAGAACTACTACATTTGGATCTAATACCTCAGTCCTCCATATGCCATAAGAGGAAGAAATATCTTTAAATGTGAAGACAGAAAGAGAAGAAATAGAAAAGAAATCCACCGGAAGTGATACAATTTTGAAAGCATTAATAGTTTGGTTTTAAAGATATTAGAAAGAGGGGCAGCTGGGTGGCTTGGTGGGTTGAGAGCTATGCTTAGAGACAGGAGATACTGGGTTCAAATCTAGCCACAGAGACTTCCTAGCTATGTGACACTGGGCAACCTCTTGCTTACTGTTATTGGTAATATTGATCTTCTTATGGGTTATTGATAGCTGATTGCTCTAAACTCAACACTACCCCTTACCGCTCTTCTACCTTGGAACCAATACTTGGTATCGATTCTAAGATAGAAGGTAAGAGTTTAAAAAATAAAATAAAAAATAAAGACATCAGAAAGAAATGATGCTGAATGATGGAGTGTGGGGATCGGTGATTGAGAAGACATCAACATTTACTCATTGTTATGTGTATGTTCTCATCTCTATAATATGAGAATGATCTATGCACATATCCAAAGTCTCCTTGATGAAAATATATGAGTCACAGCAGCTTTTTGTAAACTGTTTTCGATGACAGCCCACAACTTCACAGTCACATAATTAAATGAAAAGTTTAGAAGATATAAGGTCCTTGCATGTGTGTTTATTGCATTATAATAAAGCATTTTACCCTTCAGAGAAAAATACAGCACTAAAAATCTACCTCCCGTGCATGTGTTAAGATCAAACAAAATTCTCCACTAGACTCAATAACCAATTTTTTCGCACAATTCTCTGATTTTGATATTCAGCAAGGTCTAAGATTCAGTTCAATTCACATTGATTAAGGCCATATTCTGTGCAAATTCCCATGGTAGGTACTAGGAAAACAGAGAAAAACAAAAGAGATAAATGTACTCTGCAAAGCTTTCACCATCGTCATGCAGGATGTCCTGAATAGAGGCCAGTTGGAAGCAGGATTTCCTCCAGATGGTGAGGTCTCCTATATGCTCCTGTTGGGAGAGTCATTATGTTGAGTGTCACAATTCTTTATTTTAATTATTTAATAATAATTCTTTATTGTAGGCAAGACCTCCTCAGGGAGATCTATGACTGCCCAGAAAAGATTGGCTCAATAGTCCATAAAGGAAAAACCAAATGGATAAGGAGTAATTATTGCTCCATTTTTGTTGCCAAATTTTAGTTTATTGGATCTTCCCATGGCCAAGGATCCAAGCTTTTCCTCCACGAGCCTTTCCTTCCTTCACTTCCCCTGATGTTCGTGCTTGTGCGCGTGTGCACACACACACACACACACACACACACACACACACACACACACACGTGTTTCCCAACACACTCTACCTTTGAGAGACCTAGGATAGAATTTGTTTTAATCCTTCTGGCCTAGGATCAGTTCAGTATAAACTGCTGGGGAAGAAGATAGGCAAGAGCTAAAATTAAGTTGTTTGGGCAACCCCATTAAGTTAGTTGGTCTATCAATCCATCCATCCATCCATTTATCTATCTATCTATCTATCTATCTATCTATTAGCTATCTCTTTTTATCTATTATCTATCTGTCCATCCTTCTCTCTGTGTCTCTGTTTCCCTCTGTCTCTTAAATCCTTACCTTCTGTCTTAGAATCAACACTGTGTATGGGTACCAAGACAGAAGAACTGTAAGGGATAGGTAATAGGGGTTAAGTGACTTGCCCAGGGTCACACAGCTAGTAAGTATCTGAGGCCACATTTGAACCCAGGATCTCTTGTCTCTTTTCTTTAAACTTTTCTGCCTTAGAATCAATACTAAGTATTGGCTCCAAGGCAGAAGAGTGGTAAGAGCTAGGCAGTGAGGGTTAAGTGACTTGCCCAGGGTCACACAGCTAGGAAGTATCTGAGGTCACATTTGAACTTAGAACCTCCTGTCTCTTGGCCTGACTCTCAAACCACTGAGCCACCCAGTTGCCCCTCTAGCATGTATCTATATATCTTGAACAGAAACTACAGCTGAGCTGGACCCTGAACTGGACGGAAGAAGAGAGCAAGAAAGAATTGCTTTTAAGAAAATGAAGGGAGCTTTCAACCTACACCACTCCCTGACATAAAAACCCTTTTTAACATCTGTATTTAACATCTGCATTCTGATGATGATGATGATGATGATGGCAGCAAATGGTTGTGGAACATGCTTTAAGTATCAGAAGGCTGAAGTGATGATCTATGAACAAGAAATGATGCTTTATGGGGCAGCTAGGTAGCACAGTGGATAAAGTGCCAAGCTTAGAGATAAAAGGGCTCAGGTTCAAATCTGGCCTCAAATACTTCCTACCTTTGGACCCTGGGCAAGTCACTTAACCCCAATTGCCCCTAACCCTTATTGCTCTTCTGTCTTGGAAACAATAATTAGTATTGATTCTAAGGCAGGAGAGAAAGGCTAAAAAAAAAAAATGTAAAACATCAGCAAAAGAGGTTGGAAGGTCACAGAAAAGAGTCAGAAAACCCTCCAATTGCAGGGACCTCAAACGCTACCCAACAGTTATCAGAGCACATGGATGACCATGACAAGACTTGGATGTGTTCCATATTGATGCCATCACAGACCCTTCCCAATGAGAACTCTTTAAAAAGGGGCTCAGAGTGCCTTTGTAGGTCCAATTCCCTGACAGTGGAGGCTTTAAGTAGATGAATGAATGGTCACTGTTGAGGGAAGCTCTAAGGAGGGATCCTGGCTGGACTAGATGGTCTCTGGGGTCCCTTTCAGCAGAGACGATATGATTGTGGGAGACAGCAGTGAGGACCTGCTCACCCTCCCAACCCAGGAGAATCAGGGGCTTGGGTTCACTTCATCACATCCTCTGCCTCCTTCTCCCACGTCACCCCTCTCCATGCCTAAGGCCATTGTCTTGAAGTTACTGTTTCCTCCCCTATCCCGACAGGTCAGGAAGAAAGAATGGATTTATTATACTCCATGTTCTGTCCCAAGCTCCAGGGATACAAATACAAAAGTGAGGTGATCCCTAAGCTTAGGGAATTTACATTCCAATATAGGGAGACACTTATATGCTGTTTGGAAAGGGGAGCTGGGGCCCTGATGTCCAGAGGAGTGAATACACCCTACAGCTGGTTGACAGAAGCTGGGAATCCCTTCCCACCCTTCTCCCTTATTATGTTGTTGTTGTTGTTGTTTGCTTTCTGGTATTGGACGTGGGAATTTCCAAAGTTCCTTGTTGCAACAGATGAACTACGGAATACAACCAAAGGAAATTTTCTTTAGAGTTTGACCTAAAACACATCCATGTTCCTTGAGACAAACAGACTGAGCTCTGACATGGAAATTTCCCCACTGAAAAGGCATCAGGAACAGAAGCTGGTTCTACGTGGCCCTTATTTTGTATTTCCATGAGCAAGTATTCTGTTTATGCCTCTGTTTTTTCAGATATAAAATTCATAACGAGGGTGAGAAATATTTGCATGGTCACTCAGAAGACCCTGGTTTTGCAATATGGGTTTTGCACTCATCTCATCTCTGGGCTCTGCCATTTGCAAATTTTGGCAAATTTATTTCCCTCCTTGAGACTCACTTTCCTAATCTGAAAAATGGATATCATAATGCAAAAGTCTTAGTGCATTTTAAAGTTTTAATAGCTCCAAGACCCTGCATTTGTGGTTCTTATCTCAGAGGGGTGTTGTGAGGATTATATTATAAGGTAATGGATACAAAGCACTTTGCAGATGCTAAAATGCAATATACATAGGAAAATTTCAAATTATTATTTATGCTATTTGCACTAGTTCTCCCACTATGGACTGAGAGGAATGAAGAAAAAATTTTCTTGGAATGTCCTTATGCAACCTATGTGTATATTAAAGCTCTTGTCAGATCAATAATGCCTAAAAAATATTAGAATTGGAGTTCTTTGATGAATGCCCAGGGGGAATGGCTCAACCAATCATGGAAGATGAATGTAATGGATTATTATTGTACTGAAAGTAACAAGGAATAGAAAGAATGCAGAGAAGCATGGGAAGATATATATGAATAGATGCAGACTTTGGTAAGAAGAGCCAGGGAAACAATACCTACAACAATAACAATGGAAATGAAAATAAAAAACAACAAAAAAAAACCCTAAATGCTGTGGGGGTAGTTGGATGGCTCAGTGGATTGAGAGCCAGGTCTGGAGACAGGAGGTCCTGGGTTCAAATGTGACCTCACATACATCCTAGCTGGGTGACTCTGGACAAGTCACTTAACCTAGCCTTGCCCTTACTGCTCTTCCATCTTGAAACCAATACACAGATACACAGAGTTGATTCTAAGACAGAAGGTAAGGGTTTAAAAACTAAAACTAAAACTAAATACCATGTAATTATAATAGCCAAGCCTGATTTCAGATAAGAGATGAGAAAATGCTTCTCTTTCCCTTCTCTGCCAGGGTGGGGACTCTGGGT
This sequence comes from Gracilinanus agilis, assembly GCF_016433145.1. Classification (NCBI taxonomy): domain Eukaryota; kingdom Metazoa; phylum Chordata; class Mammalia; order Didelphimorphia; family Didelphidae; genus Gracilinanus; species Gracilinanus agilis. The sequence continues at coordinate 1,584 of NW_025391215.1, read as the reverse complement.
ATAGAACACTTCAGAAATATCCTCAGGCTTCACTGATATGTTGCTGGAGGTTTTCCTCACTTTCTTTTTTATTCTGTTGCACAAGGAATGGGTCACTGGGAAGAGGAGAGGGGAGAATATATTTGAAAATGAAAGAGATAGGGACAGCTAGGTGACTCAGTAGATAGAGAACCAGGCCTGGAAATAAAGAGGTCCTGGGTTCAAATTTGGTCTCAGCTATTTCCTAGCTGTGTGACCCTTGGCAAGTCACTTAATCCTATTTGCCCTAGTCCTTTGTCACTCTTCTCTCGTGGAACCCATACTGATTCTAAGTCAGAAGGTAAGAGTTTTTATTAAAAAGGGGAAAAAAAGAAAATGAAAGCTATAAAAAACTATCAAATTTTTCATCTAAAATTTGATAGAATTTATCAAAACAAAACAACATGTTAGCTCCTTCTAGGCAATTGCTGTTCTCGTCTTATCTTTGTTGCTCTCTGTGTGTAGCATAATGCCTGGCACATAATAGGTGCTTAATGAATGTGGAATTAAATTTATGACAGCTGACATTTGAATAACCCTTTACAATTAAATCCAGGATTTTCAGTCTTCTCTATGCTCCAGTGGAGCAAAAGAAACCAGAGTGAGCAGGAGGCAGGAGATTTGGGTCGAAGTTCTGTTTTTCCACCAAACTAGCTGAATGACCTTGGGCAGATCCCTGCTCATGCTTAGCCATACTTCAGTCCATGATCATGGACTGAATGATTGTTGGATCCATTTCATCAGTCCCCCATGATTGGTTGGGCCATTCCCCAGCTCCAGTTATGTAATCTATTACATACTCTATGGATTGATAAGAATGTTAATGTATACATAAGTTGCAAAAGGGCATTCCAAGAACATTAAGGATGTAGGCTAGGAAGGGACTTTAGAGTCTTTGCTCCTTATTTTACAGAAGTGGAAACTGAGATCTAGAGAGTTTAAACAACGTACTCACATTCACACAAGTAGATTATGTAGACCTTAAGTGAAGTGATGTTTCCCAAAGGCCTGGATTCTACCTCCACAGTGGCTCCAACAACTGTCCCCCTTCCTCCCTCTGGTTCCAGCCCTTGCCAACCTCCCTGCTGGACTACTGCAAAAGCCTCCTACTTGGCTTCACTGCTGATTGTCCCAGCTGTTACTTCGTATACTTTGTGTTTACTTCTCTGGGCCCGGTTCCCCGTAGAATGGAAGCACAATGAAGGCAGGGCTGTCTATTTGGGGGTCTTTTTTGTAGCCCCAGTGGCTACCTCACAGTGGCCGCTCACAAAAAGCTTGTTGTATTTAAATGAATTGAGGTTAGTGAATGGAGTGGTGCTCAGTAGTCCAGCCCACTGCAGGGTTCTTTCCCTTTAAGTAATCGTCTCTCCCAGAGCGTATAAATATGTGTTGGGGTAAAGAGGGCTGGTGGAGTGGGCTGGGAGGTGGATCCCAGGGAGAAAGGAGGGAAGAGAAAATTTAAAGCTATAGGAGCTGCTCTCTTTGCTAACTGAGGCTGCCTCTTGCTTTTCTTGTCAAACTTTTCTAAATCATTTGTGTGTATAGAGGCAGGGATGGGGGGGGGGG
>NW_025391214.1:0-4805 GCF_016433145.1 Gracilinanus agilis | reverse complement strand
TATATATATAGAGAGAGAGAGAGAGAGAGAGAGAGAGAGAGAGAGAGAGAGAGTTGGGGATAGTGAAATGATGGGAAATGTCCACTCCTCTCATGTCTTCTCAGTCTTTTCTTTCAGCAACTTGAAGTCCAATTGGTCTCTTCCATTTTCTTCCTCAAAGCTAGAAGCCAGGGCCTAAAATACTTTGAAACTTTCAAGCTTGAAGAAGAGCTGATGAAAATCAGGAAGCTATCCACTCTCTTGTTCTCATTAACCCTGCTCCATTCCTCATTTGGGGAAGGTTATAGTCATCTCCATCAATAAGGAGAGGGTCCAATACCAATAGGACTGGGATTATACTCTGAAACATATCCATACCCAGTTTTCTGTGCAAGCTGCCATAAAAGAGTAATGGATGAGTTAACACCAGTCTATCCCCACTACTGCAAAAACAAGTTAAAACACTCCTCTGTTTGTGCAAACTCACTATATACAAAGTAGAGGTTGTAAAATGAATTTCACATTTTCCCTAGGCATTACCTAAAATATATGTGATCCTATTTACTCTCATCACTGAAATTTGAATCTATGGTACTAATGGTTTTTGCAATATAAGGTGGGCAACTGAAATAAAGTATTTTGAAAATCTGTTTAGAGAAACAGATAAACATGATTGATCCATACAGGATATTCTTATTTTTGAGGGAAAAAACTGTGCAAATTTTCATGCCATCAGAAACTACAATATAAACAACTCCTCAACCCTAAAGGGAGGAGAAAAATGTTACCTTAGAAGATGTAGAAATTAATCTTAGGCCTATAATAGTGATCTAGCAGTCACTGCAATTTAATAGTTGGTTAACTTTTCTGAGTAGTTCCCTCACACAAAGTAAAGAATATATGCAAAGTGATGAAAAGGAGAAACTCATCATAGTGATAAAATCCTCAGAAAGGCACTGCTATGGTGAACTACCAATGTATAGTTACCATTCTTTTTTGGGACCGCTCTGCAGTTAAGTGCAACATTACATAAATAGAACTCAGTCAGGGTTGTAGTTTTGTAAATAGTGGAAAGGAGAATGAAATTCATTTGGTCTTTTATCAAGTGTCAGGAATTAAGAATAACAAAATTTATGTGCTTATTTTTACATGTGCTTCTTTGAAGCAATTCACAAAAAAAAGCCTTTTCTAATAATTTATCATAGTTTTTTAACCATAGAAAATACCGGAGTATTGTTTCTTCTGTTAAAATAAAGATAGACGAAGGCAAACTTGCAAAAGACTTTGGGGAAAAAGCATGCAAGAACCTTGTGGAAGAGACTGTTTGCAGAGGTAGTCAACCACATGCCTGGAACAATTTGGGACCACATTCCAGAATGAGAGGGAAGGATAAGGAGGAGGCTAGAGAATCCCAGGGAGTGCTTTTGCCTTGGGACGATGTGAGTGGGGGGAAAGGAAGAACTTCTAGTGGCCATTTTGATCTTTTACAGGGATTTTAGTGGAGCTCCAGATTTACCTGAGAAGATCCAAGAATCTAGAGACTCTTTACCTGATCCTGACCCTCATCCTGATCTCGTTTTAGTACTGAGACCCAGTTCCTGGAGATTTCATGTGCTTGGGGAAGTCGCCTGGACAGAATCTGTCTGCCATACTCAGAGCCAGGCCACTCTTGGCTTAAGCCTGTTGGCTTCTAGCTAAAACCTTACCATCGGAACTTTGTTCTCAATTTGTGGACCAGCTAGTCAGATTTTTAGTTATCTAGAAGGATTTAGGCAGAGAGAGAAAGTAAATAGAGTGGCCCAACAGTGTTGGGACCAAACAGGTCCTTGCAGACCAATATCTGAGTGGGAGGAGCTGGTAGCTTAGGAAACTCCTTTTACCCTGGTTCTTTACCCATCCTGCTATTTATAAAGTAAACATCATTTATTTGAATAACATGAAACCACAGTCAGATTTTGTGTTAAACTTACAGAGGACTGGTGTGGCTGACCCCTGGGCCTACAAGCTAGGCCAGAACCACTGTTTGGGTCAGTCTATCCACACTAAGAAACCTCTATTTAGTGGGTAAAAAACCCCATTTCTTTCACTTCTTAAAAGTTGAAGGATAGCTATATCTATATACCTAGAAAAAGATCATATTATTCTTGAGAAGAGGAGGAATTCGGTCATAATTTATTGTTAATGTAGGGTACTACCCCTTTTATTTATGGGCATTTTGATTTATATAAATGTGCACAAAAAGTATATTTTATGAGAAAATCAGCTTAAGATTGCCCTTCAGAAAAATGCACAGAAGACGACCTTTTTGAAAGCAAAACACTGACTGATGAATGATGGCTGAAGTGCATTGTGGTCCACCTCATTTACATTTGGCTCTTTTCAGAGTTTTGATGAATAGGAGTTGAAAACTATAAATCAAGTAATTGATTGGGGACTCTAGGGTGAATATTTATGGAATATTTAGGATCACACTTGACAGAAAAATTTGTGTTTTTAGTCTTCCATAATATAGAGGGGAGTCACTAAGTACAAGGAAGGGAGTCTTGTTTTGAGGCAGAATAGAAGTTGAGCTTAGGAGTCAGAAGTCAGAGAATGAGATCATAATAAATATCAAAATAGACAGTTTTTAAGCCCCCTGAATCATTTCCCAATAATTTAAATCGGCTTCCTAACAATTTACAATTTGTGCAGCAGAGGGCAGCAGAGTAGCATTTTAAGGCTCCTTGTTTTAAATCTATGATCTCAGATGAATAACATTCATAGGTTGTGTGTGTGTGTGTGTGTGTGTGTGTGTGTGTGTGTGTGTGGTCTAAATAAAAATAACACTCCGTATAGCTCTTGTCCTAAGAGGTGAGTTCTATACTGGACTGAGAGTCATAGATTCTGTCACATAAAAACTGTGACCCTGGAGAAGTCACTTATCTGAATACTCAAGGAAACTATGATTATATATTGCATTGCGCAGCAGGTATTGACCTGAATTGATGGGCATTGATTTTTTTTTAATTGGGAATTCTTTTTTAAATAGAAAATTTTTCCAAGGTTACATGATTCATATTCTTTCTCTCCCCTTCACCCTCACTCCCATAGCTGACATGTATTTCCACTGGGTTTTACATGTGTCATTGATGAAGACCTATTTCCATATTATTGATAGTTGCACTGGAGCGATCCTTTAGAGGCTGCACTGGGAATCTTTATACTGATGAAACAACAAGTCCAGGCTGCCATCTGTGCCCCACCCTCACATAGCATGGGGGCCTCCTCCTTACTTAAGACAGGGGAGGGAGGGAGCACTCCCATTGGCTACTGGGCAGAGGGATGGGGGAAGTGAGAAATGTCCTCAGGCATGGTGGAGAGGGGGAGGGGAACAGCTCTGGCCAGAGTACTTCTGGCTTTCTAGTAATGAACTCTGGTGGGCGATGGCAGGCTTTGCACAGAGAGGGCCCTGTGGGCCATCTTTGGCATATGTGCCATAGGTTCATCATCTCTTCTCCTGAACCTTACCTTCTATATAGGAGAAAATAGTATACACACAGATAAATAATCATAAATTTGCTGTAATATGTAATATGTCTGAATTTGTAAGGATGATGCAGTCTGAAGTTGGAATTGTAGCCACTCAAACCTCGTGTGGGGGATGGGTGGGTACTTCTTGGACGAGTAGCTGTTAGATCTTTCACAAGAGACAGAAGAGAGAATCAGTGGAATAGACTTGGGGTAAATATAGTCCAATTCTAACTGCCCCTCAACTGCCTTTAGCTTCTTGGGATTCCAAAGTCTGAACTCCCTTTTCCTTCTTACTTGCAGTAATGCTTACATGAAGTACAATTGGATATAGGCAGAATTGTATTATATTTTATATAGCATTACAGTTGGATTGGATTTTATAATTCTACAAGGCAGAATTGGATAATGAAGAATAGAGAATCAACCTAAGAGTTAGAAAGACATGGATTAGAGTCCTACCTCTGACATGTGTGACCATGGGTAAGCTCTCATTGTCCCAATCCACTCTCTAAGATCATGAGTTGCAGAATAGTTGCATATCTTCTTTGGTAGAGGTAGTTTCTTCACTAGATGTCCCCAACACTTAAGAAATCACAAGGCTAAACCAATCACAGGAATACCTCATTTTATTGCACTTTATTAAGTTTTCATAGATGCTGCATTTTTTTTTACAAATTGAAGGTTTGTAGCAATCCTGTTCCTAGCAAGTCAGTTAGTATTTCCAATAGCATGTGCTCACTTTGTGACTCCATGTCACATTTTGGTAATTTTCATATTTCAAACTTTTAAATTATTATTATATCTTTTTTATTATGATCTGTAACCAATGATCTTTGATGTTACTGTTGCAGTTGTTTTGGGGTGCCCAAAACTGTGCCCATTATTATAAGACAGAGAACTTAATTGATAAATGTTGTGTGTGTTCTAATTGCTCCAGCTGTTTTTCATCTCTCTTTCTTCCCTTGGGCCTCCCTATTCCCTGAGTAACACACATTTACTGTATATATTTCTGCACTTAATCTTAGCCAAAAGGCTGAAAAGTGAGAGACTTTTTTTTTTGGCAAAAGATAACTAATTCAGTATATGTGACAAATTTGGGATACCTATTGAACAACAACGTAGTTCGAGATGCATGAATGGAGCTCAGAAGACAGATGAAGGCTGGATATACACATTTGAGAGTGATCTGCATAGAGGATGAACACATTGGAGCCAATAAGGTCAATAAGAGTGAAAAGAAATGGCCTAGACAAGAGCCCCTTATGATGTGGATATACTTGATGATCCTGTAAGAGTTACTGAAAAAAAAGAGACAA
>NW_025391213.1:0-7857 GCF_016433145.1 Gracilinanus agilis | reverse complement strand
GATGTCGCCCTCGCACTTGGCACTCTTGGGAGTGTTGGGCTCGGAGCTGCAGCTGGAGCGACGCCTCATCTTGCGCTTGGGGGAGGTGGGGTCCTCTGGGGCCGAGTCCAGGTCTGGGGGAGAGGGTGGAGGTGTCAAGGGGACCCCTCCCCGGCCCCTCCCCAGCCCCGGCCCGGGGGGTCCCTCACCAGTCGAGTTCTTCCTCTTCTTGCGGTAGGAGCCCAGGATGGCCCGGGGGGAGGTGGCCAGCGACTGCAGGGTGGGCGAGGGCAGCACCTCCTCGGGCCGGAACTCGGGCAGCTCTGCGAATCGTTCCTCAAAGTCCACCTCAGAGAGGACCCTGCTGGGGGATGGCCAGCATCAAGCCCCCACCCAGAGGCCCCAAGTGGCCCCCTCCCACGCCCAGAAGCCACATCTGGGCCCTCCCCCACACTCACTTGTCCACGGAGTCAAAAGTTTTCTTCAGGGGAGGGGGCCGGACCTTCACCTTCTTGCCAGGCACGTCCTTGCGTTCTGGGGTGTCACCGGCCCCCGGTGGCCGCCCGCCCCCACCTTCACTGCCCCCCGGTGCAGGGGCTGGGCTGGGTGGGGCAGGGGGCTCCCCTCGGCCCTCTGACGCCAGAGCTGGAATCCGCCAATCCGGGGAGCCGGGGATCTTGCCGGCCTGGGGTCAGGAGAGGAGGGGAAAGAGCTCAGATCGGCCCGGGGGGGGGGGGAACAGGAGGGTGGAATGAGGAAGACAACAACCCCCCATCCCATGGCCCCCTCACCGTCTCGGGTGCCTTGACGCCCGGCCTGTCCTCTGCCTGAGGGGCTGCGGGGGGGCTGGCCCGGGCAACCTCTCGGCCAGCCGGAGCCCAGTTTTCCGGCGGGGGCACAGGGGTGGCTGGCCGGCCTTCGGCCTCAGCCTCCGGGGTCACCTCCCTGGCGGGGCCCTGCTCCACAGCCTGCCGGGGGCCAGGGCCTGGCCTGGCAGGGACCCCAGACTCATAGGAGCCCACGGGGATGCTGGCGATGGCTGCCTTCACCTTCTGCGGGGGTTTGGGTGGTGGCCGCTGGGCCTTTGGGGTCACCAGGCTGTAGGCCACGGAGCCTGGGGAGAGAACAGACATGCCTGGGCCTCGGGCCATAGAGCCACGGTGACCCACTACGCACAATGGGGTCCGGTTCGCTGGGCGGGTGCCCTCCCATCCCTCTGACCCCCTAGACCAGGCCCGTCACCCACCTGTAGCACTGGGGAAAGGACTGGTCGGGGTCTGAGAGGCAGCAGGGGCTGGAGGGCCGGGTGCCCCGCCCTTGGGCAGGATGGCAGCAGGCGGGGCAGCGCTGGCGGCCACAGTATAGACGAGGCCGGGGGGGGCAGGGGTTGGGGGAGCCGGCTGAGGAAGGGGCATAGCCGAGGGGCCCCCTGGCCCGCCAGGGTAGAAGGCTGTGATGACGGGACCCCCAGCACAGGCCGGCGGCAGCTGGGGGCTGGGGACGGGGGACACGCCAACCTGGCCTGGGGCCAGCAGGGGGGCTTGGCCTGTGGGGGAGGGAACAGGGTCAGGACAGAGAGGGCCAACAACCCACCCCTCAAACCCCACCAACAGCCAAGCCCATCCCCGCTCCCAAACCAAGGCTTCTCCACCCTCTCAGCCCTCTCCTCACCCGAGATCAGGGGCTGGACGATGGCTGGCCCGCTGGGCCCGATGGTGGTGAAGCCCAGAGCCACGGAGCTGGCCGGCCCATAAGGGCCCGGGGTGCCGGGAGCCGCACTCTGGCTGGAGGAGGGGCTGGGGCCCAGGGGAAGGCCGTGCCCAGAGGCCGACTGTACATAGGTGATTCTGCCCAAGAGAAGCCGTGGCGGGGCAGTGAGCAGGGGCTCCGGGCCCCGCCACATCCACGTGCCCACTGCTTCGCCCAGTTACCTGGTGGAAGAGGGCAGGATGACCTTCTGAGACTGCGATGCGGGGCTGGGCAGGGCGGCCGGGCTGAGAGGGGGTACCAGGCTGCCAGGGGTGGTCACTGGCACCGGGGTGAGCTGGATGATCTAGAGGGGCGAGAGGGTGAGGCGTCGTCTTTGGCCCAGAGCCATGCCCACAGTGCCCACCCCGGGGCCAGGCCGCTTACTTTGCTGGATGGCTGGGCTCCGTTCTGCACTGGAACGGAGAAGGGTGGGCTCACCAAGGGCAGAGGCTGGCCAGCCCCTCCACCTCGCACTGCCACGCTAGGCGCTGCCAGGGGCACCAGGACCTTCCCAGGCAGCAGCTGGGCAGGGCCTGCAGAGGGCTGGGCCTGCACCGGAGACACCGACTGGGCTAGAGATGGAGAGGGGGAGACGGCTAAGGCACTGGACGCCTCACAGCTTTACCTTTGGAGGCTCGGGCGGCTCGTTCCTTAGAACATGCAGGGAGAATCCTACCAAATGCCCTCACGCCCCCTCTGCCAGCACCCCAACGGGCACCAGAGCTCTGCCCAGACCTCCAGGGAGGTGTTCCCGGGGCAGGCAGCCTGCCCCAAAGGGGGCTGTGCCTGTTCCCATTTCTGGCTTCCTTAAGGGCCCTACCGAGACAGAGCACTCAACTAGGCCGGCGGGGATGCCAAGAGCCCTCCCGGTTCTGTACAGACCCACGTCCCGATATGGCCCGCAGGCCTGGCCCTCTTCTTTTTACAGCACGTGCCCCACTCGGCTGCACCTTCCCCAGACTTAGTGGAGTAGGGCAGGCGCTCCCCCTAGGAGTCTAGCCCCCTCACCTTTGGGGGGTGCAGCAGAGGGGACGGGCTGCAGGATGGGGATCCCGGGGGTCGGGGTAGCTGGTGCCAGGACCTTCCCATTGGTGGTGGTTCCCGGCGGCAGGGCAAAGCGGATACTGGCGGTGGGGCCCGACCCCCCAACGGCTGCAGCTTTGGGGCCGGTTGCCGCCGGGGCGGGGGCCACCTGCAGTTGCTGCGGGAGGGTGGGCAGAATGTACTGCACCTGGGTGATGCCCCCAGGCTTGCCCAGAGGGGCGGGCTGCAGGATGCCCAGGGGCACAGGGCCGTTGGGGCCGCTGCCAGCAGGGGGTCCGGTCGCAGCTGTTGGCCCACCTCCACCAGCAGGGCCCTGAGCAATGAACTGCACGGCTGGGGGGGCTGAGGTGCCGTAGCCCGGGGCCCCCACGAGAAGATTGGTCACGGCAGCAGGGGCCTTGCCCACCCCCAGAAGAGGCCCCGCCACCAGGTGCGAGGCCGTGGGGGCTGCCTGCTTTTTGTCAGCATAAACCAGACCGATACCGAGCGGGGAGCCTCCCGGGGCCCGGGGCCCTGCCTCCCCTTTGGCACCTCCTTCTGCTGGGGACCCCTCGCCTCGCCCAACCCCAGGGAAGGGTTTGGAAGCGATGGGTACAGGTGTGCTGCTGACCGGCCGCACCACGTTAGTGACCATGGTCGGAGCGGGGCGCGGCGGGGCTGGCGGGGTCCCATAGGCGAGCCCCCCACCCCCCAGGGAGGCCGGGGCCGTCACCAGCACTGTGGCCGAGGGCAGCCGGGCACTCCCGTCCCGCTCCGGGGGCTCCTTGGCTGGGTACAGGCCGCCCCCAGGGGGCAGCACTAATGCCTGCAGGACGCCGCCCCCAGGGGGAGAGGCAATGACTGAGGGGCCAGGGAAGGACTGGGGCACAGAGGGGTCAGGCCCTCCCGTGCTCTCTGGCCGCTTGCGCCGATAGGCATTTGGGTCCACGGGAGGAAATCGGGCTTTGGAGGGCGGCGGGCCTCCCCCGGCTGGGTGTTGGGGACGAAGAGGCCCCCCCCCAGCACCTCGACTGGGCTCTTGGGCCTTGAAGGTCCCGGGGGCCAACTGGAAGGAGGAGGAGGAGGAGGAAGGGGCGGGGCCGTAGCCCTTGGGAAAAGCTGAAGATGGGTCGGGGGCTCCGGGGGGCTCAGACTCCAGGGGGGGGCGGCAGTGAGTGAAGGCCGTAGACAAGGACGAGTGGATCACGGGGGAGAACAATTTCCTGCCGAAGCCCTAGGGAAGAGGACGCCGGTGAGAAGAGGCCCCCGGCCCAGCCCGCAGTCCTCACTCCCCACCACCCCCAGCTCCGCACCCTCACCTTGGTGCCCTCAGGGTCATCCCCGGAGCTGTCCTCGCTGTCACTGTCCGTCACTCGCTCCTTACACTTGAGGTCAATGTCGGCAGCGCCAAAACCATCGTCCGCTTGGGGAGCCCAAAGAGAAACTGCTGTGAGCAGGGGCTGGTGACCCCTCAGGCAGCCTCTCTTTGGCCTGCTCTCCACAAGGGCTGGGGGAGGTCCTGATGCCAGGCTGGCCAGCAGAAGTGGGTGCCAGAGCTCAGGAGCGAGGGATGAGGGGGATGAGGGGGCGCGCACTAACTCCCCACCCCCACCTAGACTCGGCCCCTCGTCCTGGGCCTGTTCGGGAGATTCTCGGGGACACCGAGGAGGTCGGAAATAGGAGAGCTCGCCACCTGGGCACACAGAAGGGGACGAGGCACGAAGGATAACCCAGGCCGCCTCCATGCCCGGGGCTGCCGTCGAGGGCAGCAGCAGGCCTGGGCCAGACCCCGAGCCCTCCTCACCTATGACGTCGTCATCTCCCTCCTCCTCACAGATGACCATCCTCTCCTCATCACTGGTCATGTCTTCGCTGGCCGTGCGCTGAGAGCGGGACGGCCTCGCCGGCAGCATGGGGGGCCTCCCGCCCGCCAGGGTCCCGCCCTCGCCAGGAGTGGCAAAGGGTCCCGGGCCCCCATATTGAGGCGGAGGCTTGGGCCCCGAGTAGGGGGCCGGCCCCGACACCATCTGCGGGGAGGGTGGAGACGCAGGGTTGGCTGACAGAGTCCACACAAGCCCTGCCCGCAGGGGGGCCTCCCCCCGGCTGTACCTGGGTGAGCTCCTGCAGCGCCTGGCTGTCCGGCTCCCCCCCATCCAAGCCATGCACACCGCTGTGGGAGAAAGCCCGTGGCCTGCTGGGGCCAGGCCCGGCAGGGTGCAGTCGTTCCACCGCCCCAGGGCCAGACGTGGGGGCCTTGGCCTCTGGGCCCAGCAGGGTTTGGGCCGCTGCAGACAGTAACTCCGAGGAGACTGTGGGGGGGACAGAGCAGGGTCAGAAGGCTGAAGAGACCCCAGGTTGGCCAGTGCATAGCCAGGGCCCCCAGAGGCAGGCCACCTTCCTACAGCCCCGATGGTCCTCGGAGTGAACGGGCTATAATCCCTCCCCACAGTGCTGAGTAGCACGAGGCAGATCCTTCGACAGATGCCAGCACACGTGTGGCCACGAGCACCTCAGGAAGGCACTTCTGCACTAAACATCTCCGACTCTTCAATGGGACGCTGCTGCCGAGAAGCTCCACAAGGGGTGGACAGTACAACAGCTACTGCTCCTGCTCTACTGATAGGAAGACCGAGGCCCAGAGGAGCCTTCAAATTGTCCATCAGAAGCAAACTCAAAACCCGTCTCCTGAGAAGGGGTCCATCTGTCTACATTAAACCAAAACTGGAGAATAACAAGGGCAGAAGAGGGAACCTGACTGCCAAGAGAAGGATTGTGGAGCCTCAGAAAGGAAGCTTAGGGAGCTGTCAAGAGAGCTGGATGCCCTGGGACAAGGCTCTTCCCCAGCTGGGTCCTCCACTTGCAGGTTTCCCCTCTAGAAGTTGGGGTGACACCTAGGTGGCATTCTTGCCTGCTTGGATATTCTGGGGCTCTGTGAGACCCACCTCCAGGGGCGGCTGCTGTGCCAGTCTCTGACATACTGCGCTCCCGCATCTCCTTGGGCCCTCCCGTCAGTCCAAGGGCCACCGGCTTGGCGTCGGAGCTCGACTTCTTGCGATCCTTGTTGCACCATTTCCAGTCCGGGTGGGCCTTGAAGTGGGCCTCCTTCACCTGGCAGAGTGAGCAACTTTGTGGAGCTGGGTGGGGACCGAGAGGCTGGGGCAGGAGAGTCAAAGCAGGGAGAGGAAGTGGGCGGGGTGGGAGGGCCCCGGCCTGGGCTCCTGGAGCTCCTGGGCCTCAGCCTGAGGGATTTCCTGCCCGTTGAGCTGCTGACCTAAACTTCCTCTTGGCCTTCAGTGGGGAAGGGGCCAGAGCTCCAGTTACCTGAAAAGCCAGATCGTGGTACTTCTGCTTCTCCTTGGGCCCCAACGCATACCACCACTCGCCCAGGATCTTGCTGACAGTCCGGTTGTCCTGGTTTGGATGGCGCTGGTGCACCAGGGCCCGGTGCCGCTTACTGAATATCATGAAGGCATTCATGGGCCGTCGGATATGGTCTTTCTCCCGCTGAGGGCAGACAACAGAGAAGACAGGGTCAGCCCCCAGGAGTCAGCACAGGCAAGCAAAGCAAGCTAGGGAAAGGGGAGATCTAGAGGACCTTGTTGGGACTTCGCCCGTCCTTCTCAGAAGAGGAGTCTCTTTCCTTGGGCAAGGCGCTGAGGGACTGTGTCCGGCGCTTTCCTGGTGGGAGTGGCAACTGGATCTCCGGGGACATGATGGAGAGGAACCTACGTAAATGGGGAGAGCCAGATAGTGGTCTCACTCTCTCCTCCCTCCCCACGGTCCACCCCAGGGAGCTGACCCTCCCACAGCACACTCACGCATCATCGTGGTCACTCTCTGTCTCGCTGTCCAGCCGGCTCTCCCCAGTAGGCCCAGGACCTTCCTCCTCAGAATGCTGAGGTGGAATCTTGCTACCTTCAGAGACCCCAGGGGCCTGAGGAGGGCCAGGGGCTGGGCTCTCAGGGCAGGTGACCCCAGGTGGCCGTCCAGATTCTGGCCCTACTGCCCCACTGGGAGGCTGCTCATGGGCTATTGCTGCTGACTCTGCAGGCTCTTAAAGCAGGAAAAAAAAATTCTGTTGAAGCTAGTTCTATCAGGTTCAGGATATTTGTCTAAGTAGCACTAAGATGGACCCCACACAAAGAACCCCCCCATACCCATTCCGATGCTGAAAAGGAATGTCTCCCTGCCACTAGTAAGCAAGTACCATACCTTTGCTCTGACTAGAGGAAACGGGGTGGCTGGCCGGCTGCTGGGCCTCACTGGGCTGAACAGAAGGGTCAGGCTGGCTGGGTGCCAGGAATGGGACAAGCGAATGCCAGGGAAAGACAGCCACTGATCGTGGCTCCACATTTGTCCACACTGTGAGGAGAAAGAGGGGAACAGAGGGCAGGGAACGTGGTGAGGCCCAAGGGAGCTGGGTAAGCCAGAGGTTCCTCCTCTATACAACTCCCCCCCTTCCCAAAACCTCTCTGCTTCCTGCTACTCCTCCGACTCAGGTCCAAGCAGAAGGAAGCCCTCCTTCTCCTCCTCTAAGGTCTCAGATCCTCCCAGCCCTGCCTGGCATCGCCCAGCTACCCAGGGGCCTGGTCTGGGGCCTCCTTAACTTCCCCTGCAAGGCTGGGAGCACAGCCCCACGGAACCCATTGAGCAGCTGCCCCTCCCCCCACATTCCCCAACAGTGGGGGAGGAGGCGGCTCTGCCTCCCTCTTCCCTCCCACAGCTGTCATCTGGTCCACCAGGCCTCGAGTGCCCCCGCTGCCCCGTCTGGGCCCCCTCTTCTTCCCCAGCACACCTGGGCAGAAACCAAGCAGACAATGGAGAGGAAGAGTCCGCCTGGTCCAGGTGTTTCCCCCCATCCCCGCAAGGGCCGCACAGCCCTCTCCCCAGGCGCTCCCGAGCAGTCCCCTACTCAGGATCCCTCCAGCAAAGTTCCCACGGACCAAAAGGCGGGCAGACGCGCCCGGTAATCCCAGCCCCCCTGCCCAGTCCCCCTTGCAAGGGGGTGGCACTGACCGAACATGCCGAGGCCGCGGGGGGCGGCGGCGCCGGGCGCGGGTAGTGGCCGGGGGGCCGAGTACATGGTCCCGCGAGGGCTCCGGGCCG
>NW_025391212.1:0-7297 GCF_016433145.1 Gracilinanus agilis | reverse complement strand
TCAATTTCTTTTTCTTCTCTAATTGCAACTGCTAGTGTTTCTAGTACAATGTTAAATAATAGAGGTGATAATGGGCATCCTTGTTTTACTCCTGATCTTATTGGGAAGTCTTTTAATTTATCCCCATTGTATATGACGTTTGTTGATGGTTTTAGGTATATCCTGTTTATTATTTTTAGGAAAGGTCCTTCTATTCCTATACTTTTCAGTGTTTTCAATAGGAATGGATGCTGTTTTTTGTCAAAGGCTTTTTCAGCATCTATTGAGATAATCATGTGATTTTTGTTTGTTAGATTGTTGATATGGTCAATTATGTGGATGGTTTTCCTAATGTTGAATCAACCTTGCATTCCTGGTATGAATCCCACCTGATCATGGTGGATGGTCTTCTTAATTACTTGTTGGAGTCTCTTTGCTAGTATTCTATTTAAGATTTTTCATCTATGTTCATTAGGGAGATTGGTCTGTAGTTTTCTTTCTCTGTTTTTGATCTCCCTGGCTTTGGAATCAGTACCATATTTGTGTCATAAAAGGGATTTGGTAGGACTCCTTCTTTGCTTATCATATCAAATAATTTGTATAGTATTGGGATTAGTTGCTCTTTGAATGTCTGATAGAATTCACCTGTGAATCCATCAGGCCCTGGCGATTTTTTCTTAGGGAGTTCTTTGATGGCTTGTTCAATTTCTTTTTCTGATATGGGATTATTTAGGTATTTATTTCTTCTGCTGTTAATCTAGGCAGTTATTTTTTTTGTAAATATTTGTCCATATCTCCTAAATTGTTGTATTTATTGCCATATAATTGGGCAAAATAGTTTTCCCCTTCATTAGAGGTGAGGTCTCCCTTTTCATCTTTGATACTATCGATTTGGTTTTCTTCTTTCCTTTTTTTATTAGATTGACCAGTACTTTGTCTATTTTATCTGTTTTTTCAAAGTACCAGCTTCCAGTCTTATTTATTAATTCAATAGTTCTTTTACTTTCGATTTTATTAATTTCTCCCTTGGTTTTTAGTATTTCTAATTTAGTTTTCATCTGGGGATTTTTAATTTGCTCGCTTTCTAATTTTTTGAGTTGCATGCCCAATTCATTGATCTCTGCCCTCCTTAATTTGTTAATATATGCACTCAAGGATATAAATTTCCCCCTGAGTACTGCCTTGGCCGCATCCCAAAGAGTTTGTAGGATGTCTCATCATTGTCATTTTCTTCAATGAAATTGTTGATTGTTTCTATGATTCCTTCTTTGACAAATTGGTTTTTAAGAATCATATTATTTAATTTCCAATTAGTTTTTTATTTTCCTCTCCAGGTGCCCTTAATAATTATTATTTTTATTGCATTATGATCTGAGAAGGTTACATTTATTATATCTGCTCTTTTGCATTTGTTTGCTATGTTTCTATGCCCTATTACATGGTCAATCTTTGTGAATGTACCATGTGCAGCTGAAAAGAAGGTGTATTCCTTTTTGTTCCTATTTATTTTTCAACACATATCAATTAAATCTAATTTTTCTAGGACTTCATTCACCTCTCTTACCTCTTTCTTATTTATTTTTCGGTTTGATTTATCTAGATCTGAAAGAGGAATATTTAGATCTCCCACTAGCATGGTTTTACTATCTATTT
Organism: Gracilinanus agilis; assembly: GCF_016433145.1. Lineage (NCBI taxonomy): Eukaryota > Metazoa > Chordata > Mammalia > Didelphimorphia > Didelphidae > Gracilinanus > Gracilinanus agilis. The sequence goes on along the minus strand of NW_025391212.1, from coordinate 5,665 downwards.
CCTTCTTGAGCTCTGCCAGTTTCTCCTTTATGAATTTGGGTGCTATGCCACTTGGTGCATACATATTGAGCAGTGTTATTTCCTCATTGTTTATACTGCCTTTAATCAGGATGTAATGACCTTCCCTGTCTTTTATAATAATATCTATTTTTACTTTGGCTTTGTCAGAAATCATAATAGCCACTCCTGCCTTCTTTTTCTCATTTGAAGCCCAAAAGATTTTGCTCAATCCCTGAACCTTAAACGTGTGTATGGCCACCTGCCTCATATGTGTTTCTTGTAGACATCATATGGTGGGATTTTGGTTTCTAATCCACTCTGCTATATGCTTCCATTTTATGAGCAAGTTCATCCCATTCACATTCAGAGTTATAATCATCAGTTGTGCATTTTTTGACATTTACAAATCCTCCCCTATTCCTACCCCCTTTTTCCTTATACTTTTTCCTTTTAAACCAGTGGTTTGCTATTGAGCCGCTATCCCTTATCCCCTCCCTTGATTAACTTCCCTTTCTACCCCCTCCCTTATTTTCCCCCTCTTTTTGTTTTTAAAGGCCTTATGAATTCTCTCCCCCTTCTCCCCTCGCTTTTTTTGACCTCCCCACTCCCCTGCTCCCCTTGGTTTATTCCTTCTAACTTTCTCAGAAGGGTTAGATAAGAGTTTTATGTCCCAATGGATAGTATAGCTACTCTTCCCTCTCCGGGTTGATTACACTGAGAGTAAGGTTTGATTATTACCTCATAATGCTCTCTTCCTCTCCTTCTTATAATAGTATTTGTCCCCTCTCACTCTTTGTGTGTAATAGAATATCCTATTTTCTTATTCACTCAAGTTTCTCTTGGTGTCCCCTGCTATTCACCCCCTCTTTTCCATCCCCCATGCCATCTTAGATTATTTAATGTTCCACCATCACCCTGTTAATTATTCTTCTGATTACTATAATAGTGAATATTATAATAGTGAATAGAGTTCACTACAGAGAATTATACAGAACATTTCTCTACATAGGAATACAGATAATTAGATCTCACTGAGGCCCTTAAAAAGGCAAATTTAAAAATTATAAGTTTTCTTTCTTTCCCCTCTGTATCTTATTTACCTTTTCATGTTTCTCTCTATTTTTGTGGTTGGATATCAAACTTTCCATTTAGCCCCGGTCTTTTCTTTGCAAATACCTGGAATTCTTCAATTTTTTTGAATGCCCATACTTTCCCTTGGAAATATATAGTCAATTTTGATGGGTAGTTGATCCGTGGTTGCAGGCCCAGCTCTGTTGCCTTTCTGAATATCGTATTCCAAGCCTTGCGATCTTTTAGCGTGGAGGCTACCAGATCCTGTGTGATCCTGATTGTTGCTCCTTGATATTTGAATTGTTTCTTTCTGGCTTCTTGTAAGATTTTTTCTTTTGCTTGGAAACTCTTGAATTTTGCAATTATATTTCTGGGTGTTTTCTTTTCTGGATCGAATGTCGCAGGTGTTCTATGAATCCTTTCAATGTCTATATTGCCCTCATGTTGTAGGACTTCAGGGCAATTTTGCTGGATTATTTCTGTTAGTATGGAGTCCAGGTTTCTATTAATTTGTGGTTTTTCTGGAAGACCAATGATTCTCAAATTGTCTCTTCTAGACCGGTTTTCTTGGTCTGTTACTCTCCCATTGAGATATTTCATGTTTCCTTCTATTTTTTCAGTCTTTTGACTTTGTTTTATTTGTTCTTGTTGTCTTGAGAGATCATTAGCTTCTGATTGCTCAATTCTAGCCTTTAGGGATTGGTTTTCGGCTATAATCTTTCAGTTTTAGGCTATAATCTTTTGATTTTCTGCTATAATCTTGTGGTTTTCGGCCATAATCTTCTGGTATTCCTTTTCAATCTAGTCATTTCTGGTGTTCAATCTGCTTATCAGTTCATTTGGTTTCTGATCCTCACTTTCCAATTGCAAGATTCTACCTTTTAAACAGTTATTTTCTTGCCAGATCTCTTCCATTTTCCTCAAAATCTCAGTTTTGAACTCTTCCATAGCTTGTGAGGAGTTTTCCTTATTTGAGGAGGGTCCAGATGCTTGTTTGTTCTCCTCCTCTGTTTGCTCGGTTTTCTGGATTTTCTCTGTGTAAAAGTTGTCGAGTGTTAAAGACTTCTTTTTCTTGTTGTTATTCTTTCTCTTCTGAACTTCCTAAGACTGGGTAGCCATCTTTAGCCTAGTAGCTTCTCAGGTTTATCCTCACGCTCAGGGTCTGTCCGTGGTCAAGCCCCCTGGTGGACCCCCTTGCTTGATCCTCTGCGAGAGGTTTCTTTACAAGTCTCAGGGCGCTGCTTCCACAGTCGTATACCCGTCTGCACAGGTTCCCCACTCAGGGTTTCAGAGCTTTAGCTCATGGCTGTGTCTGCCTCCACCCACGACTCTGCCTGTGCCTGCGCTCTGAGCCCACGCTCTGCGCCCTGAGCCCATGCTCTGCGCCCTGAGTCCATTCTTGGCGCCCTGCTCCCATGCTCAAATTTTGTGTGCGTTCGTTAGCTTTTTGGCATCCTAAATCTTGCTGCTCTCAGGAACAGGCCCCGGAGCTGCCATTGATTCGATGGGTGCCCCAAATTTGCTCTATTTCTTTTTAGCTGGCTTTGGTGCTATAGGTGTTGTGTGTGGAGGGGGTGGGGATGGTGTGGTTGCTCAGCCTGCGATTTATTGAGAGCTGTTTCACCCCTTTATAGCATGGAAATGCCTCGATTCCACATACCTTCCACGCTGTGCCCTGTTGTGGGGTTCCTCCATTCGTCTGGACTTGTTTTTATGTCCCCTTGAGGAGTTTTGTGTGTTTTGGTCAGGAGAGGTTAAGAGCTGCTTCTTACTCTGCCGCCATCTTAACCCAGAACCCCTACATTTATTCTTGAGAGGTTTAGGTTGGTGGTTTTCTGAAGCTTAATTAAGTGAATGCTCTCCATCAGTCTGCTTCCCTCTATAATTCATTGTTGACATGAATTAGATATAGATGATGTTGTCCTGGGGAAAATGGTAGAATATCTTTGGGATTACATAATGTTCAAAATCCTCCTGAGCCTTTAATATTTGTAAGGTCTGCCTCCAATGAAGGGAACAAAGGTGTAAAGTACTCTTCCTCACCCAAAAATGGTTTCTTCTTAAGAATTTGGTTAATTATTTTTACCCTGGCTTGCCGCTCATTCAAAATCCCCCAGATCTGGAGTTGACTTTATATTTTATAGACAAGCCATAGGCATGAAAAGGTTTTCTTAGTGAATTTGAATATATTTTATGCACAACATCACTTTAGTTCACATAATAGTTTACAAGAACTTTTCATACTTAGCCTAATGCCTTTGATTTATTATTTCACTGAGATACATCATCAACTGTTTAAGGTGTCAAGGCAGAGCATGCATCACTTACTTTAAGTTGAGTGGATTAACTGACTCTTACTTAAGCATCCTAAGTTCTAACTCCAGAAGTTCTCTATGATGTTTGAATCTGTCCATGATCTGTACAATCCATCAAGAAGGGCAATTACATGCATGCTTCATGGACAGTTATCCAGTACAACTAAAAAGAACCTGTACATTATTCTATAAAGAGGGTATTATTGAGATGCTTAAGAACTCTATTTTAGTCCTAGTTCTTCCATTTTCTGGCTGAAATTCTTCTCTTATTCACTGGCATTATCTATTATCTTTTTCCCCCTAAGGGATGATTTCTAGAGTCCTATAACTTGAATTATATTCAACTATAATATTGAAATCTGAAAGAATACTGCAGAAAAGGAGTGTCTTGGAAGACAGAATTCTAGGGTTCATACCCTGCTTCTGACACTTAAACTTCAGCAAGTCAGTTTAAATCTATGAGCTCAGTATATTTTCTTCAGCAGAGGGCCTGACTATACTAGATGGTCTCCAAGGTTCTTTTGAGCTATGTATTATTTTATGAAAATGGATCTTGCTGAAACTCATAGACTTAAGAGATGAAAGAAAACAGAATAGAATATTAATGCAGTAGTAGTTAATAAAATGTACAAAAAAGCAAGAATAAGTTCATAGACATCTTATGTGAGCAAAAAAAGGCATAAACGAAATGTGGCACAAAAATACTTAAAAATCAAGGCAGAAAAGATTGGGAAAGAGAGATGTGTGAAATGGTATAAAACATGGGAGAAGCTTTTAGGAGCCCAGCTGCAAGTCCAAAAAATTTTGTTTATATGAGGTCTTTGAAGAAAAAAGCAGCAATGATCCTGGTTCTAATCTTAATGGAGAGACTAGGACACTGGTCAATAAACCAAGGCAAAGATTTGCTCACATGAACATCTAAGGGGTCTCACCTGCCATGTTGGAGAACAACTTTGAGTTCAAAAGAGATGGAATTAGAATAGGTGACAGGCATTTCTATCCATTCTGTAAAAGAAAGTAGGCTAAGAGACTGGGAAGGCTAGTCCCTTCCAAAAAATTTCAGAAGAATAAGAAACTTCACAAGTATAACAGGGACTCATTTACTCAAATTTGTATACAAGTTGGGGGCTTAGTCACAATGAACGATATAACATCTCAAGAATTGGAAATGGAATTCAAGTTCAGGAAATGAGATTCAAGGGGGAAAGCACCAATGAAGCTGATTGTATGATGAGTTTGAGCTTGAGATTTGTGAGGTTCTAGTGATTCTCATTACTCCCTTTCCCAAGATCCTGATTGGAAATATAGATAGTGAGTCTTGAAAAAAAGATCGCTAATGATGAAGCGTTCCCAGATCTGTGGATTGGAGATATATAAGGACCAAGAGTCACATGTTTCAGTGACCTGACTGATTCATTTTTTTTAAAGAGCTCTCTGAATTTTCTGATACTCCATTAAAATCTGATGCTTTGAGGGATGCCCATTGTTCCTGCAAAATATACTGATATAAAGTAACCCATAGCTATTAATCGTTTGTAGCTCAGATTCTTATTCTTAACCACCAAGGACAACAGGATGATAAGTCCATGATGTGTGAATTACTAAAATGTTATTGGTGAGACTGGGAAGAAAGAAAAGTTTAGCACTTCTATTTCGTGAAGTTTTATAAAACTAATTTGGACTATTTAAATTATAATACAGTGCATTCGATGAGGAAAGAGAAAAATAATTTGAGGTAAATTTTCATGTGCGTGCGTGTGCATGTGTGTGTGTGTGTGTGTGTGTGTGTGTGTGTGTGTGTTTTCCAGGAAGCAAGTATTGCAGGTTACAATGAGGACAAGTACTTAACACTGTTCCTTACTGAGCTTACCATGTTGGATGACTGGATTTGAAAGGAAACCTTTTTTATCAGGAAGGAGAGAGCTGGAAGAAAGTCATATGTCCACAAAAGAAAAAGGAAAGTAGAAATCCCTCTCCCAAGAAAATTCACATTTCAAGTACAACCAATTTCCAACTTTCCCAATAGTTTTACACTCAAGTCTTTAATTTTTGGATACACTCACACATATATGCACATACATATATATGTATATAATTAAATGGATACTTATATTTATATGTGTACTTATTTATATATGGTATATAAATAAAAGCACTCTGTGTCTGCCCCTGGGTCTCTGCATTTATCCCTTTCTCTCTATCTTTCTTGTTTTTCCTCCTCCTCCTCCTCCTTCCTCCTCCTTCCTCCTCTTCCTCTTCCCTTCTCCTTCCTCCTCCTC
>NW_025391211.1:0-8580 GCF_016433145.1 Gracilinanus agilis | reverse complement strand
ATCAATACCATGTATTGGTTCCAAGGCAGAAGAATAATAAGGGCTAGGCAATGGGGGTTAAGTGACTTGCTCAGGGTCATCCAGCTAGGAAGTGTCTGAGGCCATATTTGAATCCAGGCCTGGCCCTCCATCCACTGAGTCACCCAGCTGCCCCTGACAACACACTAATTTTTACAGATAAGCAAACTGAAGCCTAGGAGACTGGCTTAGGGGTACACAGTTCCTAAAATGTCTGAGGCAGAACACAAACCCAGGTCTCGACCAGTGATCTCTCTAGGGCAACAGAAAACATTCATAAAGCAGTTTGCATTGAGCAAGCCCTTCGGGGAGCACAGCCACATTTCACAACTCTGTGAGGTCGATACCTGGCAGTATTTTTTGATGAGCCCCATTTTAGGAAGGGGAAACAAAGTCTCAGAGCCAACGTCCCTGGCCAGGAGCACACAGTGACAAGATTGGAACCCAGGTATTCGGGTGCAGCACTCTTCTCTGCTCATTCCCAGGAGGGGCAAAAGCCTTTTCAGGGCACCCCCAGGAGATGCTCTGGAAGGGCGGATCCTCTCCATATCATTAGCCTCGTGTCATAGATAAAGAAGGGGGAAGTAGCCTGCCTGTGGTCACCAAGGAAGGGGCAGATCGAGGACTGGACGGCTAATTATTTATAGGGCCATTTAAAGACCTATAAGGCACAGCACTGCCATTATCTCCTTTAATTCTTACAACAGGGAGGGAGGCAGAATGATTTCCAATTTAGAGATAAAGAAACCTGCGTTTCCTAAGAGAGAAAAAAGAGAAAGGAAAAGGAAAAGAAAGAAAAAAGAAGAGAAAGAAGAGGAAAAAGAAAAGGAAGAAGAAAAAAATTTGAAGAGAAGAACAAAAAGAAAGATGCCAAGTGATCTGAAAGGCGTTCAATAAGCTATTAAGTGTCAGAGGTTGATGCTGAGGTCAGCATCCTTGCAGCTCCCAGACCCTGCTGCACTGGTCACTTGGTCTGGAGGTTCAAGCAGCTCCCCCTCGGCAGTTTTTCAGCTTCTTTCTAAATGTTGTCTCCCCTCATTGGACTACGAGCTCCTTGAAAGCAGGAACTGTCTTGTCCTTCCCCCCTAACCTTCTGTCTTAGTAATAACTCTAAGACAGAAATAGGTATGGGCTAGGCAATGGGGAGTTAAGGGACTTGCCCAGGGTCACACAGCTAGGAAGTGTCTGAGGCCAAATCCAACACATTCACTTTTTTTTAATCCTTTCCTTCCATTAAACAAACAAACAAACAAACAAACAAAAACAGCTTGCCTTCTATCTTAGAATCAATACTGTGTATTGGTTCCAAGGCAGAAGAGCAGTAAGGGGTAGGCAATGGGGGTCAAGTGACTTGTCCAGGGTCCCACAGCTAGGAAACCTCTGAGACCAGATCCAACACACTAATTTTTTTTAATCCTTTCCTTCCCTTTCCTTTCCTTTCCTTTCCTTTTCCTTCTTTCCTTCTTTCCTTCCTTCCTTCCTTCCTTCCTTCCTTCCTTCCTTCCTTCCTTCCCTTCCTTCAGTCTGTCTTAGAATCAATACTGCATATTGGTTCCAAGGCACAAGAACGGTAAGGGCTAGGAAATGGGGGTTAAGTGACTAGCCCAGGGTCACATAGCTAGGAAGTGTCTGAGGCCAGATTTGAACCCTGGACCTCCCAATTCCAGGCCTGGAGCTCTTTCCATCGTGCCATCTAACTTCCCCCTCTTGCCCTTTCATCCCATCCCCAGTGCTTGGCAAAGGAACGGCCCTTAGAAAGAATTTAATAAGCGCTTGAAGACTCTGTTGCTGCCTGGGGCAAGCCCCTTTCCTTCCCTGGACCTCAGTTCCCTCCTCTGGAAGACAAAAAAAGACCATCCTCTTGGACATCTAAGGCCCACAGGACCTTCTGAAGCCTTGTGGGAGTATGTTGGGAGTGGGGACTCAAGATGTGTCTAGTGATGTGCCCAAGTTAACACGGGAAGGTTCAGACCAATGTTGGAGGTCCAGAGAAGGAAAGGGGCTTGGTTTCTGGACAGGCCAGACCAACTTGTGGGGACGGAGCCCTCCCTTCTTGGTTTCCCAGCAAAGGCCCTGAGGTAGGGGGGTCCGGAGTTTTCGCCCTCTAAAAGAAGGGTGTCTGTGGGGTGAAAAGGCCCATACTCCCCCAACCCGCCATGTACACCCCCCCTCGCACATATACACCTCCACACACCCAAGCACCCAGCCCCCGGCCCCTAGACACCCCCACTGCAGATGGGCCTGACTTTGATGAACAGGAAATACTCGTTCCCTGGCTGCTACACTCAGCATTTTATTTTTTTGAAGGAAAAAAAAAAAAAGTCAGCCGGAGCCTCACACAATTGAACTGAGGTCAGATTGCGGGCCTGGCAGATAACAAGAGCTGCTGCACACACAGCTAGTTTGTGATGGGGGAGGGGATCTAGAGCTGCCCCGGCCCTCCCTGGCCCCAGACCCGCTCCTCCGGCCTGCTCGGACCCTGTCCCTGATAGAAAGACCTCAGGGGGTCGGGCAGCTTTCCCTGCTCTCCTCCACCTTCCCCCTCTTTATAGGAGGCCTGAAGTGAATAGGGGGGCTGGAGGAGGAGGGGCACAGCTAGGTGTTCCTGTCCCAGAGCAGGGATTGTCAGAGCTGGGAGAGACCTTAGAACAGAGAATGTCAGAGCTGGGAGGACCCTTAGAGCACAGAATGTCAGAGCTGGGAGGGAGCTTAGAACAGAGAATGTCAGGGCTGGGAGGACCCTTAGAACAGAGAATGTCAGAGCTGGGAGGGCCCTTAGAACAGAGAATGTCAGAGCTGGGAGGACCCTTAGAACAGAGAATGTCAGAGCTGGGAGGACCCTTAGAACAGAGAATGTCAGAGCTGGGAGGACCCTTAGAACAGAGAATGTCAGATCTGGGAGGGAGCTTAGAACAGAGAATGTCAGAGCTGGGAGGGAGCTTAGAACAGAGAATGTCAGAGCTGGGAGGACCCTTAGAGCACAGAATGTCAGGGCTGGGAGGGCCCTTAGAACAGAGAATGTCAGGGCTGGGAGGGCCCTTAGAACAGAGAATGTCAGGGCTGGGAGGACCCTTAGAACATAGAATGTCAGGGCTGGGAGGAAGCTTAGAACAGAGAATGTCAGAGCTGGGAGAGCCTTTAGGACACAGAGAACCAGAACTGGGTAAAACCTGGGAACACTGTTCTAAATCAGAGTTAAGCAGAACACAGAATATCAGAACTGGATAGAGCCTTAGAAAATACATGCTTGATCTGGGAGGGCCCTTGGACACTCCATCCTAGATGAATGGGGCTTAGAACCTAGAAATTAACTTGCAGTTCTAAGGCTATCTAGTTCATAAGAGTCTTGATGTTAAAAAAAAAAAAAAAAAGACTTCTGAGAAGATACAATTCTTTCTCTGGAAGAGCTTAAGCTATTAAGGACTCAGAACATCAGAGCCTGGAAAGTAGAGCCGAGGGGTGATTCGGGCATGGATCTCCTGAGACCTTTAGTGAATCCACTGATGGATGGAAAAAGGGCAATTCCTCAGGCTGCCATGGGAGCCTTGCCTTGTCCGTGCCTCCCACCCCCTCCCATACAAAGTGGTTCTGCTAGGTGAACCAGACCCTACTTGCTGCCTGAAGGCCCTTGTCCAGGCCCCAAACTGAACTTCTGCCTGATTTCAGAATGCAGGCTGGGGCTGAGGCACTTCTCAGAGACACCTGAAGGTCACCCCATTCTCGATTTTAGACATCACGGGCCTAGAGGTGGGTGGATCTGACCCATCCAAGGCCATGAGGGCCAAGTTGCCCCAAGAGCTGTTCATGAACCTGCAGAGTAGGAAGGAGGCCCCTACCTCTATCTGGGATGGACCTTTGCTCCCTGGAAGAGCCAGGGTTGCCTTGACCGGACCCCAGACAGCTGACTCTGCGCCACCCCCCCCCAATACCCTCCACTGCAAATGATTCCAAAGTCTGAGCAGGGCCTCACCTAAGGGCAACAGATCCTCAAAAGCCCAAGGGAAGGCCAAAGCCCTCGGATGACCAAGGTGGACAAAGGGATGATCACGAGACTGAAGGGTTCAAGTCCTCCCCCCCACACTCAGGCAAGTCACAAGATCATAGACATTTGCTGCTGGAAGACACCTGAGAGCCCATCAGGCACAAGCTATTCTCACTTCTGATGGGAAAACAGAGGCTCCCATCAGGGATTGATGTCCAGCCACAGAAGTGACAGATGCAAGATTCAAACCCAGATCCCTGAGTCACAAGCATTTTCCATGTCTTTTGCTCTTCTTGGTATCCTGTGGTATCCCAGCAGACTGCCTGGCATACAGCAGGCGATGCCTAAAGGTCCACTGACTACGTGACCAATTCCAGCAGTGCCATGACTAGGGAAGGCGGCTGTGTTTGCAGGGTCCAAGCCTCTGTTAGACCTGAGCTGACCAGACAGGACAAGGTAGGATGCAAGGATCAGTCAAGGATGCTATGGACCCATCAGAGTTGTTTGAAGCCTCTCCTTCTCAGCCCCACAGGGCCCAGGAGAGTCACAGCAACTGCTCACACATCTCTAGCATTTTCACTCATTTTAGGAAGCATCTATTATATGCCACGTATTACGCAAAGCTCTGAGGATGGCGAGAAAAGTAGAAGGCGGTCCTCGCCCTCAAGGAGCTCACAATTTTCCTCACAACATTCTCATGAAGGAGATAGTACAAGAATTATAATTATCCCCATTAAGCAGATGGAAAAAATGAGTCTCCAAGAAGGAACAATATCACAGAAAAAGAATGACAGGGCAGAATGGCTTCAGACTTCTAGGGCAAGCCCAGGCCTCAGGGGTCTGAGGGAATAAGATTAGCTGTCCAGTCTTATCTCACCCAACCTCTGGCCAAACTGGAAGCCTTTCAAGCTCTTCTGACCTTCTCCCACCTCTTTGCCTTTGTCCCATGTTCCTCTGTGTATACAGGAATGTCACGCTTATTCCCTGTGCCTTCCTTAAAGACCCAGATAATGAGGCCACTTTCTCACTCGTGTCCATGGCCGATGCCCACTCCCAGCTAAATGTGATCTCTCCCTGCCCACATTTCTCTTGGTACTCTGCCAGGACCTCTTGTGGGTAGAGCTCACCTACTTCTGACTAGCAGCTAGGTGTCTGTCATTCTGCTCCCCTAGATTAAGTTGTTTAATAGTAGTGTCACTGGGCAGCTAGGTGGCAATCCAACTGAGGAAGCATAGGGATCCCTTCTCAGAATTATGTTATTAAATGCAGAAGATAATACGAAAGTGGGGATTATAGAGAAAACCAATTACACTGAAATACAGTTATCAAAATATTTTTACAAAACAAGTTCAGGTGGGCCAGGTAGGTAGCATGTCAGATAGAGCAACAGGCATGGAGCTGGGAGGATGTGGGTTCAAATATGGCCTTAGACACTTCCTACATTTGTGTGTGAGATCCTTGTTGCCCTTCTGTCTTAGAATTGATACTAGATAGAAAGGAAGGAAGGAAGGAAGAAAGGAAAAAAAAAAGAAAAAAGGAAGGAAGGAAAAGAAAGAAAAAAGGAAGGAAAGAAAGAGAGGAAGGAAGAAAGGAAAAGAAAGAAAAAAGGAAGGAAAGAAAGAGAGGAAGGAAGGGAGAAAGGAAAGAAAGGAAGAAAGAAAAAGAAAGAAAAACGAAAGGAAGAAAGGAAGGAAAGAAATAGAGGAAGAAAGGAAAGAAAGAGAGGAAGGAAGAAAAGTTCAGGGTCCCCAGGTTTAGATGATTCCAGTTATATCCATTCAAGTGCTAACTCTTATGAGTCACATAATCTACATGCTGAACATACAGGCTAGGAAATATGTTTCTTTCTATTTATTTACTTATTTTAAAATCCTTATCTTCCATCAACACTAAGAACCGGGGGGCAACAAGATGGCTCAGTGGATTGAGAGCCAGGCCTAGAAATGGGAGATCCTAGGTTTAAATCTGTCCTCAGACACTTCCCAGCTGTGTGACCCTGGGCAGATCACAACCCCCATTGCCTAGCCCTTACCACTCTACTGCCTTGGAACCAATACACAGTATTGACTCCAAAATAGAAGGTTAAGGGTTCAACAACAACAACAACAACAACAACAACAACAACAACAACAACAACAAAAATGAGGAGGTGAGTGTAGATGATTGCAAAGTCCCTTCAATGATCCTATTGTCGATTCACTATGTAACTTTGGACAAGCCCCTGTTTCTCTCTGGGCCTCAGTTTCCCCACTTGTAAAACAAAGAGGAGAGGGACAGGTATCAGAGTTTCTAAGTTGTAGCCTACTACAACTGGTCAGTCCTGCCTTTCTAGGAAACCTGAGTAGCTATTACCCGGAATCCCAATCTCAAGGGGGAAAGATCAGCCCCAACGGGTTTTTTTGGTTGGGTTTTTCCACTCCCTTCACCCTCTCTGTAGAGTCACACCCCCTCCCTCCCTTTCCAGGAGCTGCATTCCTCAGAGATGTCACATTAAATGCTCAAAAAAAAAAAATCTTTGAATGCCTCCAGTTTTAGGAGGAGGCCCTAGTCCTGGCAGCCCTAGGCTCTGCCACTAAATTACAGGGGGCCTCTGGGAACTCTCTCCTGGCCTCCTTCTCCCCCTATGTCGCCCTCCCCAGTTTATCTTCTCCAAGATTGTCCATCTACCGATGAGGGTCTAAATGATCCCTACCTCAGCAATTCCTTCCCAGCTCTGACAGTCTGTGCTCCAGGGCCCTTCTGAGCCACTGGGTGCCCCCCTACAGAGACAAGGATGTGTTTCCAAATGTTCCACTTGCTGCAAACCCCCCCCCACCTTGACAGCCCCCCACCCCCTCACCCAGAGTGTCCTGACATTTGCATGCCTAAAGCCCCTGGGGCTCTCTCTGTTTCATTTCCTTTTCAACCTGGGGAGGGGGGTAGAGAAGGGGGAGGGAGCCAGCTTCCAGATGTAACAGAAGCAAGGACTGAGTTCACAGAGCAATTGGGGAACTGAGACTACGGCTGAAATATCCGGCCCAACAGCAAAAGCCCCATAACCCTCCAGGGGCCCCTTCCAGGCCCCAACTACTAGACTGGGCACTGGGAGGGGGTGGAGGACAGATCCCAAAGCAGCAAGGTGGTGACAGGCTCATCCCCTGCTACCCTGAATTCCTCTGTGGCCAGGGCCCCAGAGCAAGGAGGGAAGTGGGGTGGCTCCAAGAGCCTGGCCAGGGAGGCCTCCAGCCCACTCAGGGATCCTCCCTGCCTTCAGGCCTTGGAAAGAGCACTAAGAAACAGCTAAGTCAAGGGCCTGCGCCAAGGGCCAGGAAATCTGGGATCCAGTCGTGGCTGAGACAATCACTAGGCATCCAACCCTGGACACGTCCCTTCCTCACTGTGGGCCTCAGTTTCCCCTTCTATAAGAGGCAGGCTTGACAAAAGTCACTAAGTTCCCTGCTAATATTCTATACACTGAGGCATGTTTGCCATCATTCTCTTCATGTATAACTGGGCAAGCAGGCCTCGGTTTCCTCTTTTATCAAATAGAAAGACTATTCCCTTGCTTTGTCTCCACTAAGAAGCCAATGAGGATTACATGGGCTAAGTATCTTGGAGGATTTTACAAATGGTACAGGGTGGCCCATGTGTCCGCATGAAATGTCAGAGCTGGGAAAGTAATGTGGATGCGGAATGTCAGAGGTGAGGAGGCAAATCTGGGAAGGCCTTTAGAACACAGAATGAATGGATCCTGGAACCCAAGAGGATTCTGGGAGGGCCCTTTGAATAGGGAAGTCAGAGCTGGGACTAAGAACTGGGTCCTAGGTTCAAATTTGACCTCAGACACTTCCTAACTGTGTGACCCTGGGCAAGTTACTTAACCATATTACTTAAATTCTTGAGGTCTCAGTTTCTTCATCTGTAGAAGGAAGGGGATGGGCTCACAATAGCCTCCAGAGAACCTTCCAGCAGGAAGTCTATGATCCTATGATGGGGGCCCAAGACCTCTAGATGCAGCCTACCCTACTTTGGGACAGAAGCTGTATTTTTGTTTTGTTCTGCTTTTTTTACATCAAGCTTAAGTTTGTCTCTTTGAAACTTCCTTGTTGAAAGGACTGATGAATGGGACAGAATAAGGAAACAGTATTGTTATAGGCCCTATAAGCCACAAAGAAACAATAACCCTACTGATTCTTCATATGCAGCATCCATCTCCAGCCTACATACCTTTGCACAAGCTGCTGTGTGCTTGGAATTTACTCTCCCCTCACACTTTGGATTTTCTGAATCCCTACCTTTCTTAAAAGCTCAGCTCAAGTACCAGTTCCTGCATGAAACCTTTCCTGATCCCCCCCTAACCTCCCACAAATCACCCTGTGCTTGCTACCTGTTTTAATTTTATTTACACATTGTTTCTTCCAATAGAATGGAAGCTCCTTGACGGTAGGAACTTTTATTTTTTCTTTATATCCTAAGCACTAAATCTAGTGCCAAGCACACATCAATTAACAAGATAAGCAGTTGAATAGGGAAAAAAAATCTGTTTCAAAATTTTCAGATAAGATTTTTGTTATCTGATATATATAAATAATATATTACAT
>NW_025391210.1:616-3816 GCF_016433145.1 Gracilinanus agilis | reverse complement strand
CTAAATAGGTAAATTAATTTGGGTAGAATTGTCATTTTTATTATGTTAGCTCGACCTACCCATGAGCAATCAATGGCTTTCCAATTGTTTAGATCCAGTATTATTTGTTTGGAAAGTGTTTTGTAGTTATTTTCATATAATTGCTGTGTTTGTTTTGGTAGATAGATTCCTAAGTATTTTATATTGTCTAGGGTGATTTTAAATGGTGTTTCTCTTTCTACTTCTTGCTGCTCTAGTGTGTTGGAAATGTATAGAAATGCTGATGATTTATGTGCATTTATTTTGTATCCTGCCACTTTGCTAAAGTTGTTGATTATTTCTACAAGCTTCTTAGTTGATTCTCTAGGATTTTTTAAGTAGACCATCATATCATCTGCAAAGAGTGATAACTTGGTCTCCTCCTTGCCTATTTTGATACCTTCAATTTCTTTTTCTTCTCTAATTGCAACTGCTAGTGTTTCTAGTACTATGTTGAATAATAGAGGTGATAATGGGCATCCTTGTTTTACTCCTGATCTTATTGGGAAGGCTTCTAATTTATCCCCATTGCATATAATGCTTGTTGATGGTTTTAGGTATATACTATTTATTATTTTTAGGAAAGGTCCTTCTATTCCTATACTTTTCAGTGTTTTCAATAGAAATGGATGCTGTATTTTGTCAAAGGCTTTTTCAGCATCTATTGAGATGATCATGTGATTTTTGTTTATTAGATTGTTGATATGTTCAATTATGTGGATGGTTTTCCTAATGTTGAACCATCCTTGCATTCCTGGTATAAATCCCACCTGATCATGGGGGATGATCTTCTTAATTACTTGCTGGAGTCTCTTTGCTAGTATTCTATTTAAGATTTTTGCATCTATGTTCATTATGGAGATTGGTCTGTAGTTTTCTTTCTCTGATTTTGATCTACCTGGCTTTGGAATCAGTACCATATTTGTGTCATAAAAGGAATTTGGTAGGACGCCTTTGCTTATCATATCAAATAATTTGTATAGTATTGGGATTAGTTGCTCTTTGAATGTCTGATAGAATTCACTTGTGAATCCATCAGGCCCTGGCGATTTTTTCTTAGGGAGTTCTTTGATGGCTTGTTCAATTTCTTTTTCTGATATGGGATTATTTAGGTATTCTATTTCTTCTGCTGTTAATCTAGGCAATTTATATTTTTGTAAATATTCATCCATATCTCCTAAATTGTTATATTTGTTGCCATATAATTGGGCGAAATAGTTCTTAATGATTGCCTTAATTTCCCCTTCATTAGAGGTGAGGTCTCCGTTTTCATCTCTAATACTGTCAATTTGGTTTTCTTCTTTCCTTTTTCTTATTAGATTGACTAGTACTTTGTCTATTTTATCTGTTTTTTCAAAATACCAGCTTCTAGTCTTATTTATTAATTCAATAGTTCTTTTACTTTCGATTTTATTGATTTCTCCCTTGATTTTTAGTATTTCTAATTTAGTTTTCATCTGGGGGTTTTTTATTTGTTTGCTTTCTAATTTTTTGAGTTGCATGCCCAATTCGTTAATCTCTGCCCTCCTTAATTTGTTAATATATGCACTCAAGGATATAAATTTTCCCCTGAGTACTGCCTTGGCTGCATTCCACAGAGTTTGGTAGCATGTCTCATCATTGTCATTCTCTTCAATGAAATTGTTGATTGTTTCTATGATTTCTTCTTTGACAATTTGGTTTTGAAGAATCATATTGTTTAATTTCCAATTGGTTTTTGACTTGCCTGTCCAGGTGCCCTTACTGATTATTATTTTTATCACATTATGATCTGAGAAGGTTACATTTATTATATCTGCTCTTTTGCATTTGTTTGCCATGATTCTATGCCCTATTACATGGTCAATCTTTGTAAATGTACCATGTGCAGCTGGAAAGAAGGTGTATTCCTTTTTGTCCCTATTTATTTTTCTCCACATATCAATTAGATCTAATTTTTCTAGGACTTCATTCATCTCTCTTACCTCTTTCTTATTTATTTTTTGGTTTGATTTATCTAGATCTCAAAGACGAATATTTAGATCTCCCACTATTATGGTTTTACTATTTCCTTCTTGAGCTCTGCCAGTTTCTCCTTTATGAATTTGGATGCTATACCACTTGGTGCATATATATTGAGCAGTGTTATTTCCTCATTGTTTATACTGCCTTTAATCAGGATGTAATGACCTTCCCTGTCTTTTTTAATCATATCTATTTTTACTTTGGCTTTGTCAGAGATCATGATAGCCACTCCTGCCTTCTTTTTCTCATTTGATGCCCAAAAGATTTTGCTCATACCCTTAACCTTGAACTTTTGTGTGTCTACCCGCCTCATATGTTTTTCTTGTAGACAACCTATAGTAGGATTTTGGTTTCTGAACCATTCTGCTATTTGCTTCCGTTTTATGAGTGTCTTCATCCTGTTCACATTCAGAGTTACAATTGTTAGTTGTGTATTCACTGACATTTTTTGTATCCTCCCCTAGACCCACTCCTTCTTATTGCACTATTTTCTTTTACACCAGTGGTTTGCTTTCAGCCAGTATCCCTTATCCCCTCCCTTGATTGACTTCCCTTTCTGCCCCCTCCCTTGTTGTTCCCTTCTTTTTGTTTTTTTAAAGACCGAATAAATTCCCTCCCCCTTCTTCTTCCCTCCCTTTTTGGCCTCCCCACTCCCCTGCTCCCTTTGGTTTATCCCTTCTGACTTTCTCAGTAGGGTTAGATGGAGTTTTTTATCCAGATGGATAATAAAGCTACTCTTCCTTCTCCGGGTTGATTGCACTAAGAGTAAGGTTTGATTATTACCTCTTAATGCTCTCTTCCTCTCCTTCTTATGGTAGTATTTATCCCCTCCCCTTCCCATGCCCTCTTTGTGTGTAATAGAATATCTTATTTTTCTTATTTACTCGGATTTTTCTTGGTGTCCCCTATTATTCCTCCCCTCTTTCCCACCCTCCATGTCATCTTAGACCATTTAGTATCCTGTCCTCTCCCTATGAATTATTCTTCTGGTTGCTATAATAGTGAATATTATAATAGTGTATAGAGTTCACTACAGAGAATTATACATAGCATTTCTCCACCTAGTAATACAGATAATTAGATCTTATTTATGCCCTTAAAGAGTCAAGCTTAAAAGACTATGAGTTTTCTTTCTTTTCCCTCTGTTTCTTATTTACCTTTTCATCTTTCTCTTGATA
>NW_025391210.1:0-520 GCF_016433145.1 Gracilinanus agilis | reverse complement strand
TGATATTTGAATTGTCTCTTTCTGGCTTCTTGTAAGATTTTTTCTTTGACTCGAAAGCTCTTCAATTTCGCTATTATATTTCTGGGTGTTGACTTTTCTGGGTCCAGTGTAGAGGGTGTTCTATGGATCCTTTCAATGTCTATATTGCCCTCTTGTTGTAGAACTTCAGGGCAATTTTGCTGAATAATTTCTTTGAGTATGGAGTCCAAGTTTTTATTAATTTCTGCCTTTTCTGGAATACCAATGATTCTCAAGTTATCTCTTCTAGACCGGTTTTCTTGGTTTGTCACTCTCTCATTGAGACATTTCATGTTTCCTTCTATTTTATCAGTCTTTTGACTTTGTTTTATTTGTTCTTGTTGTCTTGAGAGATCATTGGTTTCTAAATGTTCGATTCTAGCCTTTAAGGACTGGTTTTCGGCTCTAATGTTTTGGTTTTCCTTTTCAATCTGGTCATTTTTGGTCTTCAGTTGTCTTGTCTCACTTTCCAATTGCGAAATTCTGCCTTTTAAACTGTTAT
>NW_025391209.1:0-11568 GCF_016433145.1 Gracilinanus agilis | reverse complement strand
GGAAGGAAGGAAGGAAGGAAGGAAGGAAGGAAGGAAGGAAGGGAGGGAGGAAGGGAAGGAAGGAAGGAAGGAAAGAAAGAAAGAAAGAAAGAAGGGAAGGAGGAAAGAAAGAAAAGAGGGAAGAAGAGAGGAAGGAATGAAGTCCCATATTACATAAGTACAATCTAGCTAAACATATTTCCATATTAATCATCTTCAAAAACATGTTTGCTGGGCATATATGTCTATCAGCCCTCTATCATGAAATGAGCAGCATTATTTTTACTAGTCCCGTGGGATGACAATTGATTAGTTAGTTGATCAGAATATTTTATTTTTTATAATAATGATGTTATAAATCATTCTTCTGATTGTGATTACTCTCCCTCAATTCATAAAAATTCTTTTAATGTCACTTTAAAACTATTTTTCTTCTTATAATAAAATAGCATCCCATTATATTAATGTTCACATCTAAATTTTCTTGTTCTTAAGTATCAGTATTTTGTTTTTGTTTTTGATGTGGGAACAGTCTAACATACACATTTATATTATATGATTTGGAAAAAATAGTAACTTTTGAGGTAGACTCAAGGCTACAACTTACAATACAAAGATATCATAGCCTAGAGAACACTTGAAAATCTGAGGACATTAAATGATATTTAACTTGTGGTTTCTTGACCGGAAAAAATGAACTAGGATGTAAATCTACAAAAAAAATTATTTTTAAAAATGTCTTCATGTCTCTACCATTTAATAGTATGAAAATGGCATAACTAGAAAGCACATAAGTAATATAAATGGGTCCACAAATATTTTTCCCAATAAATTTTTAAAATTAAAATGAATACTGAAAACAGAAACTTTATTCTGATTCATATTTGTTTTTTTAAAAAAACAAGCATTCTAATTTTAATTATAGAGAAAATGTGAGTAGAAACATTCAAATGTGAATATTATTTATACCAATTATTTAAATGAATTAAATCAGATGAATAAAATATAACCATGTATTCTCTATTGTTTACAGTTTTATTATTTGGAAAACAGGTTCTTCGATCTTTCTGGGGTAGGGATAAGATGATATTATGCTTATGAGTTGTTAGTTAAATGATCTAGAAAACATTTTGACTCAAGCATTTTATGAAAAAAACACAAAGTAGGAAAAAGTTGAGTCACCTTTAGAATATAAATGTATAAGATCAATCACCAGAGCTGCAGTTAACTTTATTTTCCCCTTCAATGACTGGTGCGATGTGTTCAGAGAGAGGATACACAGCATGTTATTTCTCTTCTTTTTAACTTTCTCTTCTTTTACAAAGATAGTACGGCATTAATTGATTAATCAATCAGCAGGCATTAATTAAGCAATTTTCATGTGCTAAACTTTGTAATGTTCCAACAATAGGTTTTGGTTACATTAGGTAGAGATGCCCAGATGGAGGAGTTAGAAATCACCTTGGTTTTTTTTTTTGTTTGTTAGTTTGTTTTCCTTTATAACAGGGTATAAAAATCATAGAGAAAGGAGTGGGAGCAGTTTAGTAAAGCTAACTGATGTGTAAACTGAATATTATAATCTATGCAATGTTTTGTACTGATAGTTCTCCATCACCTCCAAAGAGGGAGATTCATTTGAACTTTTCTTTGGGGCCAACCTTGGTTAATATAATTAAATAGTTTCCAATTTCCTTTTTTGTTTCTATTCCTCTTTTTGTCATTGTATAGATTTTCCTCATTCTCCTTATTTTGCCATAAGTTCACTCACACTTCTATGATCATTCATATCCTTGATGTTTTAAGGTATAGTCATGATATTCCAAAACATTCATATGCAAAAATTATACATCATGGACATCTACTTTGTTTCCAGTTCATTGCTCCCTCCAAAGTACTAACAGAGATATATTGTTATATATGGGACGTTTTGTTCTTTTACTTCTTTGGTGTGTGTGCATGTGTGCTTAGCTGTGAGTTTCTCGGTCAATGGTGTGAAGATCTTGTTGTTTTTCAGTCATGTCCAACTCTTCATGGCCTCATTTGGAGTTTTATTGGAACAGATATTGAAGTTGTTTGCCATTTCCTTCTCTAGCTTATTTTACATATGAGGAAACTAAGGCAAACAGTTTTAATTGACTTGTTCAGGATTGCATAGCTAATAAGTGTCTAAGGTCTGATTTGAACTCAAGAAGTTCAAGAAGTCTTCCCAACTCTAGGATGAGCATTCTATCCACTCTGCCACCTATGTGTCCACAAGATCCTAGACAATGAAAAAAATTATTTCTAAATTATTTTCCAGTATTTTTCCAGTCATCTTGAGATGATGAAGGGAAAGGAAGATCTATTGCCACCTGAAACAAAATGTCTTTTTTTCCCATTATCTACCTTATTCGTAAAAGGCAGGATAAGCAAACATTTTTCAGGGAACTGAGGGGTACAGTGAAGTTGCCTTGAAATAACTAATGAACTTTGAGTTTCATATGTCTTCAGGTTGAGAAAAAATAATAGCAATCATCTATAAAAAAGAAATTCTCAAATTAAGCAAATTTATTAATTTGTAATTTACTTAAATGTGAGTTTACTTAATGAGTAGACAATGTTACCTTTCTCTGCTACATGTAGGAATTCTTTGCATTTTTTTCCACTAAGCAATGGTAGTAGTTTTTTGTTTGTTTGTTTGTTTGTTTGTTTTACTGGAGTCTTCTGCTTCATTGATTTTTCAACTTTTTAAACCAGAGCTACAAACATCTTCACTTCTCTATGATGAAAATTTCAATTATTTTTACCTTTTGTGATTGATAGGCAGTTATCTAATTTGAAAATTTTCTTGTAAAGCACTTTTGTGTAACATTTTATTGAAATGATGTATTGCTATAAAATATAATGTATTTTATATACATAAATACACTAACTACTAAACTATATTCTGTTGTATATTAAAACACATTTATTGAAATATAAACTAATATGTTAGCAGCTTTTAATAAACCAATACGCATTTATTAAGGACCTATTCTGTGCAAAAGACTGTGCTAGACATCAGAACTGCAATTCAAGTTATTTGGTTATTGGGGGGATTGTCCTATACATTTGAACTAGATAAACCTAAGTATAAATTTTATCCATGCTACTTACTAATTGCACTAAATGTTTGTTGAATTGTGAACTGCTCATATATAATGAGTTCTTTAAAGGTTACAATATACTTGCCTCACAACTATTCTGGGAGGTGGGTAACATAGTGAAAAGTAGTGTTAACTTCATTTCTTAGATGAAGGAATGGAAATTTATAAAAGTGAATTAACTTGCCCATAGTCTGATAGTTAATAAGCTTATGAGCTAGCATTCGAACCCAGAGGGCATGACTCCAAATGCGCTGTAGCCTGTGCTATAGCTACTTCTTGTATTACTTTTCCACTCATCTGCTTTCTTCTCATCATTACATTAGACTGGACCTATGATTTCATTGGAATAGCAAACTCTCACACAAAAAAATTCTAACAATCTATGTCCCCCCAACAATGAAGCTTTTACTTATTATATTAATTACTGCTCTGAGGAACTGAGTGGGTTCGTATCCATCAAATGTTAATCAGATATCAGATACTGAGCTAATATTGATCAGAGGCAGGAACTGAACCTAAGTCTTACCGATGGTGAGGCTGTCTCTCTCCTCTATGACACACTCCTTCTCTGTGTTACTGGTATGACTTAAAAGAATTCAGAAGACCTTATAAAAGGCAGTTGAACACAAACTGAGGTGATTTACCATCTATCTTTTTCCCCTTTATTTTCAGAGAAAGAAATGTTTCTTATTCAGAAACACTATGGGAAAAATAAATCAATGAGAATACACAGCTAAATCCCAAAGCTGTCCACAACTAACCATTGGCTAACTACAGCTAGGTCAAACATCTTTGAATAAGCATGAGATGAGATAGATAATGTATTAGAAATTCCTAATGTTGGCTGTGTGACAATATTAAAAATCATTCTGTTTGTAGCACATATACATTTTTTCCTTAAATGATGAATGTTCAGGTCAAATTAGATATAAGGCACCCAGAAATGATGCCTGGCTTTTAATGAGAAGACTTCTTGAGTGAGCATCAAAATAATGAAAACAGAAATAATTATGTGAGTGATGGCAATAAGGACATTTCACTGTGGTATGAAAGAGATGCTTTTCCACTGTAACTTCTCAGGCGTATTAGGGATATTCAGAGAGAAAGGATAACATTAGTCACTTGTAGTGGTTTCTGTTCTGAAACAGGTTTTTAATAAATTATTAAAATGTTATTAAATAGTTTTAGTTATTATTAAATATCATTAAATTTATTTATTTTATTAAATATTAGTATTAAAGTATTAAAAATAGAAGTCTCTGGGAGTCTGACAAATTAGTTAAAGGATAACAGTTTACTACACTTTAGAAAATAACTTTTACTTGAGGAAGCTAGGCTGGGAGTCAGAGGATGAAGGGAAACAGGAATTTGATTTAGTATGGACTATGAGATTTAGGTAAAGTCATGGAGCAATGAGGGATTAGAGCCAAGATATCTATGAAAAGGCAAAGATCACAACTTTTGACAGGAGAGATGCCATAGACACAGTCATAGCAGGTTTGGGAGTTCGCTCAATTTATCCATTTAATTTAATAAACATTTTGTAAGCACTTACAACATGAGAAAAAAATCCCAAGCAAAATTCTGGAAAGGTGTATATAGAAAGGGAAAGTCCCAGCCACATCCAAATTTATTTTCTAATAATAATGCTTAGCTTCTATTTGTCAAATACTGTTCTCGGCGCTGAGAATAAAAGGACAAAAATGAAATATTCCTTTGCCTTCAAGGAACTTAAAATCTAACTATCTAATAGTAGCTTCCCTTGAGGTCTTAAGGTTTTAAGGTTTGCAAAATATTTCACATAGCCAATAACTTGGTGTCATAGAAACTATAATTATTCCACCTAAAGATGAGGAAAATAAGGCTTATTGAGGTTAAATGTAAAAAATAGAGTTGTTATATGTTCAAGATATGACTCACACCAAAATCTTCCTGACTTCATGTCCACTTTTCTTTCTACTGGGTCAACATAGGCTCAAAAATGACACACAAGTTCTGGGCATATGTTATCTCCTTTGAACCTTATAACAACACTGCTTTCTTCTGAGAGCATATAACAAGTGATAGACAAGGAGATATTAAATCTCTACAAAGCAATGATGTCAAAGAAGAGCAGAAGGTCAGAGGGAATAAGTTGCAGGAACTAGGAAAGGCATAGGAAGCCCATGATAACCCTGGGAGGAACATAAAGGTTTTAAGAAGCAAGAAGGAAGACTCTTTAATCCAGGCATAAGAACAGCCAATAAAGGTCCCCAGAAATAAGAAGTAGATTACTATATCTAAGGGATACTGTTTACCGGTCCACCTGCAATCTAGAGGATGGTGACGGGAGTTTTATGAAATAGTTCTGGAAAAACAAGCTAGAATCAGATTGTGAAGGGCTTTAAATGTTAATGTAAGAGTTTGTATTTCATCCTATAGGCAACAGGAGGTGGAAGTTGTTGTGGGGAATAAACAATTATTATTAATTAAACAAGCCAGACTCTCTGCTAAGCACTTTTATAATTATTACCTTACTTTTATCCTTACCATGACCCTGTCAGGCAAATGCTGTTATTATCTCCATTTTAGGATTTAATAAACTAAGGAAAATGGAGTGTAAGTGACTTACTCAGCGTCTTAGAAGTAGGAAGTGTCGGAGGTTGAATTTGAACCCAATTCTTCTGATTCCAAGCCTAGTGTTCTATCTACTTATCTAAGTCATCAGTTGTCTCATTAAAAATGGATCTTGAACTGAAGCCTAAATGTGACAAAGTTAGGCATAGCCAGCTGGCAGAATGAACACTAGGATCAGAGGAGCATGCCATGGGACAGTTAGAGTATTAATTAACATTATACATATAGGACTTGAAAGTACCTCAGAGGACACCAAATCTAAGCCCTTCATAATACAGATGAGGAAACTGAACAAAGGGAAAAAAGTACATATATACATATTACATGGATATAGATATACATACACATATCTATCTCTATCTATCTATCTATATCTATCTCTATCTATCTATCTATATATATATCTATGCATATGTGCATATATATATAATTATTAGCACCTACAATTCATCAGATCATAGTTTTAGAGCTTGAAAGGGTGTCAGAGGCCATTTATCACCAACATTCATTTTACAGATGGAAAAATAGACATGTGAAGGCTAAGGAACTTCCACAAAGTCACAAATGTAAATCCAATCAGAGATTGGTTGAGAATCTATATCATTTGACTCTAAAGTAAACTGTCTTTCTGCTGTAGTATGGCATCTCCCTTAGTTGATCCAATTAAACAAATATGTATTTAGGGGCTCCTGCTGTGGGTAGGCACGGCACTGTGCTAATTGCTAGTTCTGCCATGATGGAAAAATGTGCCAACAAGAATCTGAACTGAATAAAGCTTTTTTCATCTCAAAACAGAGAGTTAAAAAGAATGCCATGGATAAGACACTACAATGAGTGATCAGAAGAATTTTGTTCTTAACCTGAACCTCATACATAATTTCAAGTTACCTTGAACAAGTCTCTTAATATTTAAGCTTTGCTTTCTTCATTGTTGTCATGAAAGAGTAGAGGTAGTTGAGCTCCAAGGTCCATTATCATTCTAACATTCTTCTCTCCTAAGAGCTTATTTTTCTCCTGGTGAATCTTTTTATACATATATTCTCCTATTCTTTTCTTTAATGGTGAAAGAGAACATGAGGGTCTCAAAATTAGGCCAGTCTGAACCATACACAGTAGGAAAAGTGTGTTAGCTCTTGAATCAGAGGACCTGGGTTCAATTTATACCTTTGACCATTTCTATAGGCGTGTTCTTGGGTATCACTTTACCTTCCTGGGTCTCAGTTTTCTCATTAGTAAAACATGTGGGTTGACTAGGGGTCCTTTCAATTCTAGGTCCAAGATGGTCATAATTGCCTCTAAATGCTATGATTATTTGTAACAAAATTGGAATCTTAATAGCAGCAACCTCCCAGTATTGTTTTGAAAATCAAATGAGATGATAGTTGAAAAACATGAATTACGGTCTTTCGGGGAAGGAATTTTTCAGATAAAAATTTTGTATCCCAGTGCCTGGCATATATTAGACAATTCATATATTCTGGATAATTGATTATATTAAGTTATAAGAGGAAAATCAGTTAAGGGCAAGCCTGGCATCCTCATTTGAAATTTGGTGTGAAAAAGAAAGAAGATTAATTTGAATCTTCACATAAAAAAGTATGTTTAGCATTAAGATTCTGTTTTCTGTATCTTAGTTCTCTTATGTATTCACCCAATGATACTAGTATTAAGAAATTGTAATGAGAAAGCCCAGGTAGACTATATCTGGATATATAATTTCTTAAGTTTTTTCACCAAGAAAGAGATTGATCATATTGGTGAGTGTAGGTGTGGAGGTGAGAGAGGAAAATGAAAAGGAAATTTAAAGCATTGGGTCTTAAGGTGTTATCTGGGTTGCCTGAGAAGATGGAATAACTAAGGTCATTTTTATTGGGTCTTCAAGGTCAAAGTATTTTCATAAAAAACACTTAGATTTTATTTGATTGTCCAAATACTTCTCCTTTCCCACTACATATCTGTTTAGGGCCAAATTTTCTTAATATATTTAAACCAAAACAACATATCACAAAAAAATTGAATGCAAAAGGTGACTTGAAGATACAGCTATTGTCTATTAAACCAAAAATTTTTAACTTGCAAAAATATGTAAAACAAGGACAAACATAACTTTTTTGGTCTTGGGAGATACAGTAATTTTTCATGAAAAAAAGTTCTGTCAGTATCTGATAGACTTATTATTTTTATTTTAAAATAAATTTGTAAATAAACATTTTAAAATTTTATCATTTTAAATTCCCAACACAGTAAATATCAATGCATATAAACCACATAAATAACTTTGGGGTCAATAATATTTTTAAAGCTGTAAAGGAAATGGTAATCTACAAGAATGGACATGGGTGACAATAGGTTTCTATATTCCTCAGTGGGTATTTAACAATATCTAGCTTTTTGGTGATAAGGCTTTTTATACAAAACTAGTTTATTATCTTTAGATAATGGACATTCTGTCTATTACTAACCCCTTACCTGAAGACTTTCCAACTTAATGGAATCTGCTGGGCTTGCCCTCTCCTGGAGTAGCTACTGAGAACTCTGGGACTCTCATTTTGTGAAGATGCATTGGAGTAATAGCTAATAGTAATGTTTATTATTTCATAAGCTCAGATAAATATATTTATAGGCAGTTCCCAAATTATTGAAAGGTTTTCATCGAACCTCTTTTTTAAGGTTGACTTTTGGAATTTAAGAAAAAAATTCTCCATAGAAGCCATTTAAATATAATATTGCTTATATATAGGTATAGTGGTGGTGGTGCTCTTAGAATTCTCAGAAAAGACTCTTTTATTTCAAACTCCAACTCATTTCAAAGGAGAGGAAATCTAGACCCAGAAAAGTAATAGAGTTATAAATTTAGAACTAGAAAGAATCTCAGAGGTGTCAAACTTGTGGCTGGTAGGCAAACAGGATGGCAAAGTACAATCAGAACCACATTAAAATGTAATTGGCAAATGTCTAATAAAATTATTTTATTTTAATTTTTGGAGATGTGTTCCATGAGTCCCAGCATTATAATATCTCTAGTAAAGTTTGGTATTAAAAAGTTGAGCTTTGGGGAGAAGTTTCAGGTCATTTTTTAAAAATCCTTCCAGTTTTCCCAAAGTAATACTAGTTACTTTCCTCAAAGCTTCATTTTGATATCTCAAAGTAGGTAATTCAATTTTTAAAACTGCTTTGCTCATATCTACTCTTCCTCTTCTTCCTTTAGTATTTTTCAATAAATTATAATGTACAGCTTCGAGGGCAAATAGATAAATGAAGGAGTTGACATTTGGATGATTCCCTTCTATCAGTATGTGAGGTAGTATATAATAAAAGAAAGAACTATAAGCAGATAGTCTGAGTAGAAATCCTCTAGTATAATTTATATGCTCTTGGGCAAGTCACTTGATTTTGTATGGCCTAAATTTCCTCACCTGTAAAGTGAAAGGGATTGTATTTAATCATCTATAAAATGAGAAGACCTGAACTTACTACATGATCTCTAGGGCTCCTCTTATCTCTCTTTAAGTCAATAATACATTTGAAGTGGAGCCAATATGGCAAAGACTTGCCTAAGCTCTCCTAAATTCCCCTGCAAACAACTAGAAAATCATGCCTCAAAATGACTTCTTGAGTGGCAGAATCAACAAAAGAACAGGGAAAAACTTTTTTTTTCACTCAAGAAAACTTAGAAGTTCAGCAGGAAAGGTCTCTCTCATTGGGGAAAGAATGGAGCACAAGTCTCTAGCTCAGGTTCAGCTCCAGGTAAGTCTATCATCACATGTAACCAATCAGGAATGAAGATTTTCCATCTAAGAGGAAATGTGATAATAGAGAAATCAGATCAGGAGAGGCCTGTCTTTGCCCATGCAAGGAGTCTTTCTCTCAGTTTTAAGAGCAGGAATGAAGAGAATTGGTGGCCAAATGTTTATGCTTTTGTGACTTCAAGAATATCCCATAATTTACTCTTAAAGTTATGGTTTACATAAAATCACATTTTATAGAAAATGAACTCAAATAAAAAAGTGGAGGTATTTGCTTAAAATCATTTGGTTAGGGCATAACAAAATGAGTATTTGAACCCATGTCTCTTTATGAGCCAATCATCCTTTTCTGTGTACCATCTTTCTAACATTGCCTCTGCATGAGCTTCAAAATAATAATAAATACAACATTGTCATTCCTGAGAATTAAATTTTTAAAGTCATAGTCCAAATATAAGGCCTTTCTCTTATATATCAAAATATATTGCATATATTTTGGATGTAGTTCTTCATATCTATAAAGAAATTTTAGGCTTCCGGGTTAAGATGGCGGCAGAGTAAGAAGCAGCTCTTAACCTCTCCTGACCGAAACATACAAAACTCCTCAAGGGGACATAAAAACAAGTCCAGACGAACGGAGGAACCCCACAACAGGGCACAGCGTGGAAGGTACGTGGAATCGAGACATTTCTAGGCTATAAAGGGATCCCACTAAATCGCAGGCTGAGCAACCGCCCCACCCCCACCCCCTCCACACTCATCTATAGCTCCGAACCCAGCTAAAAAGAAATAGGGCAAGTTTGGGGCACCCATCGAGTCATCAGCAGCTCCGGGACCTGTTCCTGAGAGCAGCAAGACTTAGGACCCCATTAAGTCAAAAAAAGCACGCGAAATCTGAGCACGCGGGAGCAGGACTCTGGGCGCAGAGCGCCGGCTGAGGAGAGGCGTGGGTGGAGGCAGAACTAAGCCTAAGTGGGTAACCAGTGCAGACAGGTATACGACTGTGGAAGCAGCGCCCTGAGACTTGTAAAGAAACCTCCAGCAGAGGATCAAGCAAGAGGGCCCACCAGCGGGCTTGACCTTGGGAAAAACCAGAACTCAGACCTCAGGAGCCAATAGATTGCGAACAGACACTGAGCCCGAGGATAAAGCTGAGAAGCTGCTGGGCTAATGATGGCTACTCAGCATCAGGAGGTTCAGAAGAGAAAGAATAATAACAAAAAGAGGAAGTCTTTAACACTCGACAGCTTTTACACAGAGAAAATCCAGACAACTGAGCAAACAGAGGAGGAGAACAAACAAGCATCCGGACCCTCCTCAAATAAGGAAAACTCCTCACAAGCTATGGAAGAGTTCAAAACTGAGATTCTGAGGAAAATGGAAGAGATCTGGCAAGAAAATAACAGTTTAAAAGGTAGAATCTTGCAATTGGAAAGTGAGGCTCAGAAATCAAATGAACTGATAAGCAAATTGAACACCAGAAATGACAAGATTGAAAAGGAAAACCAGTCCCTAAAGGCTAGAATCGAGCAATTAGAAACTAATGATCTCTCAAGACAACAAGAACAAATAAAACAAAGTCAAAAGACTGAAAAAATAGAAGGAAATATGAAATATCTCAATGAGAGAGTGACAGACCAAGAAAACCGGTCTAGAAGAGACAATTTGAGAATAATTGGTCTTCCAGAAAAACCAGAAATTAATAAAAACCTGGACTCCGTACTAAAAGAAATTATTCAGCAAAATTGCCCTGAAGTCCTACAACAAGAGGGCAATATAGACATCGAAAGGATCCATAGAACACCCACCATATTCGACCCAGAGAAGAAATCAGTTAGAAATATTATTGCCAAATTCAAAAGCTTTCAAGCAAAAGAAAAAATCTTACAAGAAGCCAGAAAGAGACAATTCAAATATCAAGGAGCACCAATCAGGATCACACAGGATCTGGCAGCCTCCACACTAAAAGACCGTAAGGCTTGGAATACAATATTCAGAAAGGCAAGAGAGCTGGGCCTGCTACCACAGATCAACTACCCATCAAAATTGACTATATATTTCCAGGGGAAAGTATGGGCATTCAACAAAATTGAAGAATTCCA
>NW_025391208.1:0-6005 GCF_016433145.1 Gracilinanus agilis | reverse complement strand
GAGAGGAGAGGAGAGGGAGAGACAGAGAGACAGAGAGACAGAGAGAAGGAGGGAGAATGATAAACTTTTAAAATTATACTTGACATCACTCCATGTAAGATTGTATGCCTCAGGACAGCTTGGTAGATTGAGGGCCAGGCCTAGAGATGGGAGGTCCTAGGTTCAAATCTGGTCTCAGACAGTTCCCAGCTGTGTGACCCTGGGCAAGTCACTTGACCCCCATTGCCTATCCTTGCCACTCTTCTGCCTTAGAACCAATACACAGGATTGATTCTAAGATGGAAAGTGGAGGTTTTTATTTTAAAAAAAGATTGCATCTCCTTCTTCCTACCAAAAAACAAACAAAAAACAAAAACCACCAGGAGGTTCAGCCTTGCCATTTCCAGCCTCCCTTCTCATGGCTGTGAGTGTTCCCCTCTCGTTAGCCATGTCGCTTCAGTCACTCACAGGGTCAAAGTTAAACATCTGAATTAACTTAATCAAAGCTGGCCAACAGGAAAGCACCAGCCCCTGTAAAGGGCAGGCACCCGCCAGCACCCTTCTCTCTTCTTCCCTCCTTCCTGAGTGTCCCGGGGCTGCCCGAGTCTCCCAGGAGCTTCGATTGCTCGATAAGGCTCTAAGCACCTACTATGTGCCTGGTGCTGTGCTGAGCCCTGGAGCAAAGGATTGACTTGAGTTCTCTGAGAAGGTCCCAGGAGTCCAAGCCCATTAGCTCCCAAGGAGGCACTCGAAGTCCCTTTGTCCCTCCCTGGGCTACTCTTATCTCCCCTGGCCCCATGCCTCCTGCCGGGAGGTTCAGGCCTCCTCCTGTCCCCCCACCACTTTTTAAACCCTGCCCTTCCGTCTTAGGAGCAATACTGTGTCTTGGTAACAAAGCAGAAGAGCAGTAAGGGCCCCGCCATGGGGGTCAAGGGACTTGCCCAGGGTCACACAGCTAGGAAATGTCTGAGGTCAGATTTGAACTCGGGACTCCCTGACTCCAGACGCGGCTCTCTAGCCACCTAGCTGCCCCCACCCCCGCCTTTTCCAGCTCCAAACTCCTGCCTGGGTACCTGTGCAGGCTAGCGGGGCTGCAGGCTCAGAAAGGGAGACGGACACCCCCAAACTCACCCTGCATTTCCCACATGGCCTCCACGTTTCCCTTCAAACTCCGGGGTTCATCACCATCCAGTCTGACTGGCTGCTTGCTGTGCCCCGACTGGTCAGCGTGGATGGGCTGACCTTCCCCACGAGGCGGCCAGTGACTTGGATTTTCGCCCCACTGGAAGAGCCGGGCGGCTGGCGGGGAACAGGGAGGCTGTGGGTGGCTCTCCCCGCCCAGGACTCCTCAGGGAAGGCGGCCCTTGGCATGGACTAGCCCATTTGATCCCTCGGGATAGCCTGTGGGGTGGCCGCCGCTGGCACCCATCGCCCCATCTTACAGACGAGGAAGCGGAGGCTGAGGGAGGGGAAGTCCCTTTCCCAGGGTCGTGCTGGGAGAATTCAAACTCGGGCTCCGCCGTCCTGCTGAGCCGAGCCGCCCCCCAAGATGCTGCCGGCCCGGAGCCCTTCGAGTATTTTCCTTGAACTCGAGGAGCCCGAGAGGTCTCTCCAGGACACGGCCACGTCGGCTCTCCACACTCGGCCATTCGTCTGGGAAGCGAGGAGAGCCGCCGCGCACCCACTCGCCTTCCTCGAGCTGTCGGGAGGCTCCCAGGAGACGTCTGCCTTAAGGACTGTTTTTCCTTTCAGGGCCCTGACAGACGGACAGAAAGCAGACAGACACACCAGCCCATCTTCCTGCCACCAAACAGTTTTCAGTGGATACACAAAGATGAAAACGCGTCCAATGCGGAATTCGATGTTTAAAAAATCTCTTAATGATGACAAATCGGTTCCATTCTTGTCAAGTGAGAGGCTCGAGGGCTCGGCAAATGGCTCGCACTTGGGTTTCTCGGTTGTTTTGGTTCCTTTTTTTTTTTTTTAATGAGCTCTAGATTTCTCTTCCCATTACAAACCCATCCCTCAGGCAGAGACGGGCAGATAAACAAACCGAGCCCAGCATCCAGCCAGATCGGGGGATTGTGGGCACACAAAGACCGTGAAGCCAAGCCAGCACCTCCCCTTGTGCCCCTGCCCCAATATGAGGGGCAGAGAATGGTCTGCTGGAAGAGCTGTTCGTCCTTGCCACTCCATACAGAGCCACTCTGGAAGGTCGGAGCAACGGCGTGACCCAAATTGACTTGACTATAATAAAAAAAAATGAGGTGCCAAGTTTGGAGGAGGAACGGAGAGACACATGAAGCTTGGGACTGTGGGAAGATGCAGAGGAGGAGGTTCATCCCCCAGCCAGAAGCAGCTAGACCTAACTCAGGAAGACCTGATTTCAAATCCTGCCTCAGATACTAGCTGTATCCTCCTGGGAAAGTCATTTAACCCTGTTTGCCTCAGTTTCCTCATCTGTAAAATGGTCGGGAGAAGGAAATTTCAAACCACTCCAGTATCTTGCCAAGAAAGCCCCAAACACAGTCACGAAGAGTCAGAAACAACTGAAATGACTGAACCACCACCATAAATTTCCCCTCATCTAATTTAAGCTGCTTAATTATGAACTTGAGGCTGAGGATATTTGTGAACAAGCCAGCTCTAAAAGGAAATGGAGATTTTCCAGTGAGATGGGGGCTCATGAACCAATGAAAGGAAAGTGCGAGAGTCATAGTGCCATGCTGCATATGACATCTATTTTATGACTGATGACAAAGTATTGTAAAGATCAAAGTCAGTTGGGAAAAGTATGCTCTCTCCAGAAAACCCTAATCATCAAAAGTGTTGATACTCCTCAGGCAGCAAATATTAAAGCACCATATATACAAAAAATGGCAAAATCCAGCGGTACACAAGAGGTTTATATTTTAATGAGGGCAATATTTCTAATTAAATACATAGAATATATATATTAATAGGTAGCATGGATATAGTACTTCAAGGTTTACAAAGCACTTTATAATATTATCTTGTTGGATTCTCTCAAAAGTTCTGAGAGCAGGGCATTTGGGCAGAAAGAACATCCATATTGAAGGTCTACCATGAGGTGCACAGCCAGCGCTAATCGCACTGATCCTCCCAACTGCATTACCAGACAAATGGTAATATTCCACATTTTACAAATGAGGAAACTGAGGCTTGGAGTGCAGAAATGACTGGTCTGAGGTCACACAACCAGTAAGTGACAGTGCTAGGATTTAAACCCAGTTCTTTATAACTGTGGATTCTTTGCTTTTTCCACTGTCCCAAGCCCTGAATTTGAAGCCAGAGAGCGGTTCTCAGAATACATTATCAGCTTTATAAATGCTTGTGAACCAATAGATGGGTTCCAATTCTGGTTCTGCCACTTGACCAACTCCAGGATCCTGCTCTGTGTGGCACTGGGGAAGTGCCAAAGTGCTCTGGGTCTCAGTTTCTTCTTTTATAAAATGAAAGATCTGGACTAAAGGGCCTCTGAGGTCCTTCCCTGACAGGCCTTCTGTGGTCTTCACTTGTCCAGTGTCACCCCGTTGGGGGACGTCAGAAGCAAGATTCTTTGGAGCAAAAGGTTAGGACTAAAAGGGAAGGGACTCAGGAGGCCTCCGGTCCAGAGCCAAGCTTCCCGACTCTCCAAACTCAGGAGCTTGGCACCCCACCAGGAAGAAAGGCTGCTAGGATGGTTACTAGAACCTTCTGGTCCTGCAGTGTATGCAGACCCTGCTACACTCCTAGTCAGCCTTCGAGGACCATCGGCTAGTGTCGAGCTCCACCTGCTGGCCAATCCTTGATTAACTCCAACCACAGTGGACAGTGGACTGAAATTGGCTGACTTAAGGAGCCAGAGTTGGGGTGGGGGGTCCAGCCAGGCAGGGCTGAGGGGAAAGTAGGCAGGGGGCTCTCTAGAGAGAGAGAAAGGAAGAGGCAAAGAAAAGGGTGGGGAAGAGAGAATAGGAATAAGAGCAGGACAGCAGTGGACTGAAGGTCAGCGGCTTCTGGTGGGAACTCCCTGGACGTTGAATTCTAGAATTATAGGCCCTGAGAGGTTATCTTTCTGAGTTCAAACCCAGCCTTAGACACTTGTTAGCTGGGTGATCCTGGACAAGTCACTTAAGCTTGTCTGCCTCCATTTCCTCATCTATAAAATGAGCTGGAGAAGGAATTGGCAAACCACTCTGATATCTCTACTAGGAAAACCCCAAATGGGGTCACAAAGAGTCAGACATGGCTGAACAACAAATTGTTATGATGAAGGGCTTTAAAAGCCCCAAAGAGGAGTTCTGTACTTTATCTAGAAGGAAATAAGGAATCCCTGGAGTTTACTGCATGGGGGGAAGGACACAATCAGATCTGTGCTGTGGAAGGTTACTCTGACAGCTGAGAGGAGCCGGGAGAAGTGATGCCCAAAGCCCAAACACCTCTCTGAATGTTAGAAATTTTCCTAACTGGGGGCTCTGAGCTATCATGATTTTATAAATAAATTTCCATTTGATATAAACTCCATTTAACAGCAGAGGAAGGAGCCACATGGGCCTGGCAGTCATTATACTGTCCCCTAAGCTAAAAGCGAACTAGATTTTCTTATAGAGTGGCTGTGTCCTCTGATGTGATAAGGGAAGGGAGCAAGGTAGAAACAGGTGAAGCTTAGGAGAAATAAGTAAAGTCTAGGTGAGATTCATCTCTACTGCTTCCAGAAAGGTGGAGAGAGTAGAAGTTCTGGTACCCTCCTCCCCCACAACACAAAAGAAAACAGACTGGGTCCAAAGAGATAAGTGACTTACCCAAGCTCATACAGACAGTTCAAACCCAGTTCTTTGGACTCCAGATCCTATCTCCTATCACTGTGCCACACTGCCACTCAAAGAAGGTGCAAAACCCTTGCCTTCAAATTTTGGACAGTAGGTGAGGCAGTAAAGTGTGCGTGTACACACACACACACACACACACACACACACACACACACACACACACACGTCCTTTGTTAACTTCTGACTTTCCAAATCCCAGCCATCCTGCCCAGACTATCTAAAGTCCCATTTCCTGTGCTCTCTTCCAATTCTAACAGTGCGTGTTCTCCACTTCTTCCCAGCTCTCCTATTTTAGGCTCTGGGGTCTCTTCTGGCTTTCAAGGTCTGGGTTCCATGTCCCACATTCCTCTTATTTATGCCATTATAAGCTCCTGGGTCCCTTCTGGCCTTGACAGTTTATGCTTTAACATCCCTCCCAATACTGTCTTTCTGTGGTCTAAGATCTCTTTCATCTGTTACTTCCCATTTGGTTTTTTTAGCTACCTTCCATCTTAGAATCAATACTGTGTATTGGTTCCATGGCAGAAGAGTGGTCAGGGCTGGGCAATGGGGGTTACATGACTCACCCACAGACACACAACTAGGAAGTTCCTGAAGTCACATTTGAACCCAGGACCTCCCATCTCTAGGCCTGCCTGTCAATCCACTGGGCCCCCTAGCAGCCTCCTGTTACATCCCGTTTCTAAAATACCTCCGAGGCATTCCCTGTTCTAAGGCCCTCCCCGGGTGGACATTCTCTGTTCCGAGCTCTCCTGAGTTCATTCAGACAAGACCCTGAGGATGCTGAGTGGGGACCCTCCCAGAGCAGGGTTTTCCTTGGGCTGCTTTGGGACCGAGTTCTTTCTTCTCTGGAGGAGCCCCAAGAAGTAGAACTAGGAAGTGGGCCGCCGGCGATCGCTGTCCCCACGGCTCCAGTTTGCTCATCCGGCACCAATATTATCCCTTACAAACTGTCCCAAGGGATGAGCTGAGAGGGAGCGAGAGTCCCAGCCTGAGCCAGCATCCAACACGGCAGCCCACGGACGCCTGTGGAGCAAAGGGAGGCGTCTTTGGAGATCGTTGAGTCCAATCCTTCGCTTTTATGGCTAGAAACCGAGGCCCAGCTCGGTGGGCTACGGGGGAAGCGGACGGATGATGCAGAAAGAGCAGCCTCGTCCAGGGGAGGGGAGACGAGGGCAGAGGGGGGGCCACAGGGGG
>NW_025391207.1:0-3475 GCF_016433145.1 Gracilinanus agilis | reverse complement strand
CAGCAGAACTCAATCTAAGATTTCCAGTTAAGATGGCAGCAGAGTAAGGAGCAGCAGCTTGATCTCTCCTAACCAAAGCATATAGGACTCCTCAAGGGGACATAAAAAAGAATCCAGATGAACGAAGGGACCCCACAACAGGGCCCAGCATTGAAGGTATGTGGAATCGGGGCATTTAAACACAATAAAGGGGTGAAACAGCTCTCACTAAAATGAGAGAGGAAGAAGCCCCTCCCTCAACCCCCAACCCACGTAAAACTCAGAGGCCAGCACACAAGAGTTAAAGCAGGTTTGGGGCACCCATTAAGTCACAGGCAGCTCTAGGGCTTGTTCCTGAGAGCAGCAAGACTTAGGACCCCAAGAGGCTAAAGAACAAGCACAGACTTTCCCAAGCATCTGAGAGGGTGAAGGCAGTGCCCTAGGCGAGGACAACGATCTAGAGAGCAGGCTTGGACCTCTAGTGGGGACCCTGTGCAGACAGGAGCACGGCTGTGGAAGCAGGGCCCTGAGACTGCTGAAGGAGCCTCAGTCAGAGAAGCAGATTAGAGACAACCAGGAGTCTCGACCCTGAGAACAATTGGACCTGAGACCTAGGGAGCCTAGACAGCTCAGACAGACCCTGAGTGTGAGGATAAAGCACAGAAGGTGCTGGACTAACAGCAATGGCAAGAAAACATTGGGAAGTCCAGAAGAGAAAGATTATCAAGAAGAACTCTGGAACACTCGACAACTTTTACACAGAGAAAATCCAGACAACAGAGGAGGACAAAGAAGTAATCATATCCAAACCTTCCCAAAACAATGAAAACTGGTCACAAGCTATTGAAGACTTCAAATCTAAGATGTTGAGAAAGATGGAAGAGATCTGGCAAGAAAATAACAGTTTAAAAGGCAGAATTTTGCAATTGGAAAGTGAGGCTCAGAAATCAAATGAACTGATAAGCAAATTGAACACCAGAAATGACCAGATTGAAAAGGAAAACCAAAAGATTATAGCTGAAAACCAGTCCTTAAAGGCTAGAATTGAGCAGTTAGAAGCTAATGATCTCTCAAGACAACAAGAACAAATAAAACAAAGTCAAAGGCTGATAAAATAGAAGGAAAGATGAAATATCTCAATGAGAAAGTGACAGCCCAAGAAAACTAGTCTAGAAGAGACAATTTGAGAATCATTGGTCTTCCTGAAAAAGCAGAAATTAATAGAAACTTGGACTCCATACTAAAAGAAATTATTTAGCAAAATTGCCTTGAAGTTCTACACCAAGAGGGCAATATAGACATTGAAAGGATCCATAAATCACCCTCTACACTAGACCCAGAAAGGACAACACCCAGGAATATAATAACCAAATTCAAGGCCTTTCAAGTAAAAGAAAAAAATCTTACAAGAAGCCAGAAAGAGACAATTCAAATATCAAGGAGCACCAACCAGGATCACACAGGATCTGGCAACTCCAGGCTAAAAGACCGTAAGGCCTGGAATACAATATTCAGAAAGGCAAGAGAGCTGGGCCTGCAACCACGGATCAATTACCCATCAAAATTGACTATATATTTCCAGGAGAAAGTATGGGCATTCAAAAAAATTGAAGAATTCCAAGTATTTGCACAGAAAAGACCAGAGCTAAATGGAAAGTTTGATATCCAACCAGAAAAATCGAGAGAAACATGAAAAGGTAAATAAGAAAAGAGGGGAAAGAAAGAAAACTTATTATTTTTAAATTTGCCTTTTTAAAGGCCTCAGAAAGATCTAATTATCTGTATTCCTATGTAGAGAAATGTTATGTATAATTCTCTGTAGTGAACTCTATTCACTATTATAGTGTTTACTATTATATTAATCAGAAGAATAATTCACAGGGTGAGGGTGGAACACTAAATAATCTAAGATGACATGGGGGATGGGAAAGAGGGGGTGAATAACAGGGGACACCAAGAGAAACTTGAGTGAATAAGAAAAATGGAATATTATAGTACAAACAAAGAGGGCATGGGAAGGAGAGGGGACAAATAATATTATAAGAAGGAGAGGAAGAGAGCATTAAGAGGTAATAATCAAACCTTACTCTCAGTGTAATCAACCTGGAGAGGGAAGAGTAGCTATACTATCCATTGGGACATAGAACTCCTATCTAACCCTTCTGAGAAAGTCAGAAGGGATAAATCAAGGGAAACAGGGGAGAGGGGAGGTCAAAAAAGGGAGGGGAGAAGAAGGGGGAGGGAATTCATAAGGCCTTTAAAAACAAAAAGGGGGGGGGAAATGAGGGAGGAGTTAGAAAGGGAAGTTAGTCAAGGGAGGGGATAAGGGATAGGGCCTTAATAGGAATCCACTGGTTTTAAAGGAAATAGTTTAAGGAGAAGGGGTAGGAATAGGGGAGGAAACGAAAATGTCAGCAAATGCACAACTGATGATTATAACTCTGAATGTGAATGGGATGAACTCGCCCATAAAACGGAAGCAAATAGCAGAGTGGATTAGAAACCAAAATCCGACCATATGTTGTCCACAAGAAACACATATGAGGCGGGTGGACATACACAAGTTTAAGGTTCAGGGCTTGAGCAAAACCTTTTGGGCATCAAAGGAGAAAAAGAAGGCAGGAGTGGCTATTATGATTTCTGACAAAGCCAAAGTAAAAATAGATATGATTAAAAAAGACATGGAAGGTCATTACATCCTGATTAAAGGCAGTATAAACAATGAGGAAATAACACTGCTCAATATATATGCACCAAGTGGCATAGCATCCAAATTCGTAAAGGAGAAACTGGCAGAGCTCAAGAAGGAAATAGATAGTAAAACCATACTAGTGGGAGATCTAAATATTCCTCTTTCAGATCTAGATTAATCAAACCGAAAAATAAATAAGAAAGAGGTAAGAGAGGTGAATGGAGTCCTAGAAGAATTAAATTTATTTAATATATGGAGAAAAATAAATAGGGACAAAAAGGAATACACCTTCTTTTCAGCTGCACATGGTACATTCACAAAGATTGACAATGTTATAGGGCATAGAACCATTGCAAACAAATGCAAACGATCAGAAATAAAAAATGTAAACTTCTCAGATAATAATGCAATATAAATAATAATCAGTAAGGGCACCTGGACAGGAAAATCAAAAAATAATTGGAAATAAAATAATATGATTCTCCAAAACCAATTGGTCAAAGAAGGAATCATAGAAACAATCAATAAATTCATTGAAGAAAATGACAATGATGAAACATCCTATCAAACTCTGTGGGATGCAGCCAAGGCAGTACTCAGGGGGAAATTTATATCCTTGAGTACATATATTAACAAATTAAGGAGGGCAGAGATCAAAGAATTGGGCATGCAACTCAAAAAATTAGAAAGCGAGCAAATTAAAAATCCCCAGATGGAAACTAAATTACAAATACTAAAAATCAAGGGAGAAAATAAGAAAATCGAGAGTAAAAGAACTATTGAATTAATAAATAAGACTAGAAG
>NW_025391206.1:0-3429 GCF_016433145.1 Gracilinanus agilis | reverse complement strand
AATTACAGTGCCAAGGCGGGCAAGCCTCACCTGGCTGAGAGTGAGGTTTGTTTGGGCCCCATTGTCACAGCAACAAGGGAATGTTTGGTAACAAAGCCAATGACTTCACAGAAGCTGATCTTAAACCCCACCATCTTGAAGCTCACAGGAAACCAGAGTAAGCCAAGAGAGAACTGGGAGCTGGAGGAAGAGTATAGTTGGACATTGCCATGGAGTAGCTCAGACTAATACAAAACTAATGTCCTGGTGTGTGTCCTCCTTAGAACCCATCCAAAATTTGGGGGAGGGAGTCAGAAGGGAGGCCAGCTGAGGAAAGGAGCCCATTTCGCCTCTACACAGCTTTTTGTCACTTTTATTTTATTTTAATTTAATTTTTCTTTCTTGTTTTTTTTTCCTTTTTCTTTTTTAGAAAAATTTTTTCCATGATTAAATGATTCTTGTTCTTTTTCTTTCTCCATCTACCCCCCAAACCACAGTAGCCAACACGCATTTCCACTGGTTTCTTCATGTGTCATCGATCAAGAACTCTTTCCATATTATGGATAATTGTTCTAGAGTGGTCATATTTGAACCCAGAAATTCTTGCTTTCAGGTCTGGCTGCCCATACACCCAATCATTTTTCCAAAAGGAGACTCTCAAGTGGCCAGGTGGGAAACAGTGTGGGACCTAGCAGGGCCCAGAACCTCTTCTTGATGTTTTCTAACATGGCCTTCTAAAGGGTTGTTTCCAACCCAATTGTTGAGCACTTCCCCTTACTGCCTGGAGGACCCCCACCCTAAGGATCTTCCTCTTTTACACCCTCACTATTCTTCCCCTTTGAAACAAGGCTAGGAGGCCTTGGAGGTCCCTTTTCATGGGGAGAACTTAACTCTCTGATTTCATAAGCCAAAGGGAAAGGATTCTTCCTCACGGACAAGGGGTAAGGGTTAGTGAGGGCTTTCCCGAGGCTTTGACATAGGACCTGGGCCTCCATCGAGGATCCTGGAAGGCAGAGACAGAGCGGGAGGACAGTGTGAACAGAGGTACGCATATCCAATCAGTTCAAGGGAAACCTGTGCCAGAAGACCACGGATGAGGGGAGCCCCGGTGACAAAGATGACACGACATTCTCTCTGTGCTCAAAGACATGGCAGGGTGAGGAGAATGGATTCAATCCACTCCATTCACCAGTATCCTCTTTGGAAAGTACAGTGCCAAGCAGAGGAACATTCACCTGACTGAGAGTGAGCTTTGTTTGGGCCCCATTGTCATAGCAAGAAGGGAATGTTTGGTAACAAAGCCAGTGACCTCACAGAAGCTGGGCTTAACTCCCCAACAACCTGTAGTTCAGGGCATACCAGAGCCAGCCAAGAGAGGACTGGGAGGCAGAGGAAGACCATAGTTGGACTTTGCCATGCAAGAGCTCTGACTACAAAACTATTGTCCTGTGGACTGTCCTCCTTAGCTGTCACCCAAAAGGTTGGGGGAGGGAGCAAGAGCGGAGGCCTGCTGGGAAAAGGGGCCCACTTAGCCTCCTATCAGATTTTTGTCACTTGGAAAGGAAAACATTGACCCAAGCCCCTATGGTTGGGAGGGAGGGAGGAGGGAAAGAGGGAGGGAGAGATGAAGGAGAGACAGACAGAGAGTGAGGGAGGGGGAGTAGACTAATTCCATTCTGGGCTTCGATAAATTCTGCTGGATCACTATTGGCTCTGGGATCAAATCTAAACCATTGTGCCTCTGACTACCCTTTATAAACACCTACACCTGACCCATCTACAGTTATCATATGGCATTTCACTTTGTGTAATCTAAGACCCGGACATACTTCCTTTCTCGTAGTCTTCATACACAACAAATCCTTTCTACTCCATTCACTTCTTCATGGTGCCTTGCAATTCCATCGATTCTCACTTCTGCCCCTTCCAATTCTTACTTTCCTTGGAAACTCAACATGACACCTTGTCCTACTTAAAGATTTTCCTCAGCTCTCTGGATCCAAATATTTAGAGCTTCCTCTTTCACATACACACAAGTTTTCTCCAACAAAAGGAATTAAACTCCTGGAATCCAGAGTGTATTTAATTATTGCCTCCATGTCCCCAGGACCTAGCCTCTGGACTCACACATAGTGGGTGCTTCGTAAACATTTCTCGACCACTTCATTGCCATTGAGGACATCAGCACATTCATTCACTGTCATCTTCTGGCCACAAAGAATACTGCAGCATCTGAAAAAAAGCAGGACAGAAATCAGTTCATGGAAAGACTAGTCTTGTGTTCACCTCTTACCCAAATCCTACTATTGCATCCTGACCCATTCCAAAGCAGATTTTTTATTCATTTCTATTATGTGACCCCAAATTTGCTCTTAGGAGGAGTAGAAGAGAACAAATGTAATCCTTCAGGGTAAACAGGTGTCAATCTGAAAAAAGGTAGATGTGGTGGAACGACTTCTTAATATTTTTAACAAATCCTCATTTTCTAGCTACATAGCACAATGTCTAGGCCTGGAGTCAAGAAGAGTCTAAAGAGAGAGACAGAGACAGTCAGAGATAGAGATAAACAGAGACAGAGAGGGGAGAGTGAGGGAGAGTGGGAGAGAGAAAGAGAGAGAGAAAGAGAGAAGAAGAGAGAGGCAGAGAGAGACAGAGAGAGTGATAGAAACAGAGACAGAGAGACAGAGAGGGAGAGACA
The DNA here is from genome assembly GCF_016433145.1 of Gracilinanus agilis. Taxonomy (NCBI): domain Eukaryota; kingdom Metazoa; phylum Chordata; class Mammalia; order Didelphimorphia; family Didelphidae; genus Gracilinanus; species Gracilinanus agilis. The sequence continues at coordinate 752 of NW_025391206.1, read as the reverse complement.
GTGAGAGAGAGGACAGAGACAGTGAGACAGAGAGACAGATATGTGTGTGTATACATATATATATATTATTTTTTTCAAGTATTTTCTAAGTATTAACATGTTTCTAAACATTATTTAGATTTTCTTCAGCTCTATTCTCAAGTGTGAACTCATTTAACATACTCCCAGTCTTTTTGATCCTATTCCACTTCTCCTTGCAATGCCCTCTGCAGGAAAACATGGAGAACCCAAACACTCAGGACTTCCCTGAGGAATATTTACTGTGTTGTTTGGACCCTAACCTAATACTGGTGGGATACTTCTCATGAACCTCCAGATGGACTTCATCCTTTCCCTTAGAAACACCTTAGGATTAACAAGGACTGAGTCTGTGGTCTCCTCCAAGACAGAGTACCACCCCAGGGATAGAGCACTTTCTGAGCCTGCACCCCCAGATCCTTCACCTACTGGCTCTTCTCCCTCTTCAACATCAAATGTGATTCTGGCTCCTCATGAAATATTTCAACATCAGCTGCCAGTCTTTTTGTCCTCACTAGAGCTACACCAATGTGAAGGTGTAGTATGTGTAATAGGCCTAGAAGTAGGGCTGGTGTACATGGTGTGATTCTTGTTACATTTTCTGGAGGAGGTCCACATTGGCTGTCAGGTCCTGATGAGCTCTTACTAAGACCTGTGCAGACACACGGGAACATACTGCCATTCAGAGAAAGAGAGGGAGAGAGATGGGGTAGGGAGAGAGAAACAGGGAGGCT
>NW_025391205.1:0-7891 GCF_016433145.1 Gracilinanus agilis | reverse complement strand
TATATATATATATATATACACACACACACACACACACTCACATACACAACCTTGTAGTTTCAACACAGTGTGAAACCCTGGCTAGTGGCAGGTGGCATTAGAGATAGGTTGGAATGAAGGTGGGTTAAGCAATTTATTATCAATGATTTTTCAATTAAATAAAAACAGGTAATATGCCAGAAGGCAGTGAGTCAGAGGTCAACACCTGCTCCTCCCTTGGAATGTCCACAGATTCTGACATATCATCTGCTGGGAAATCAGATTGCATTTAAATGCCAGCAGAGCGAGGACACACAACTGCCTTGCAGCAGTTCAATGCCAGGCCCCAGCTCCTCATGTGTCACTCAGCCCCAAGGTGCTCCTTGCAGTGACTTACTCCTGGCATAACAGTAAATAAAAGCCAAGTGTAACTTTGCTCATAAAGGAGATAACTTAATACTTCCGTACTGCTTTGTATCAGTAGCCCTGGGGCCTTCTACACTCTATTGTGAATGAACACTTTTATGAGTTTTTAAATTCCTTCTAATAGAAGAGAATCACCATAAGTTATTTAGTTGGGAAGGATTAAAAGCCTAATAAATAGTGCTAGTAACTCCCTAACCCATCTTTTTTTTTAAACTAAGATTTGTGGTATTTCAGCCTTCATAAATAAATCCTTTCTGACACAATCAGAAAATAATGAATTGTACACAACACACACACACACACACACACACACACACACACACACACACACACTCACACACAGCCCTATATAAGCTTCAATTTATTTCCAAATCCTTCTGTGGAAATTTAGGTTAACTCTGATTAGTGTCCACCTTTACAACCTTTGGCCAAAAAAGTAAAAATGAATTTCAACAATAAAATCATTCTAAATCTACTAAACAAAGAGAAAATTTTAAGAGTCCCAAGTCTAAAGGTATATTCGTGGAAAGGCTTTCTAGAAACTCTTCAAATCCAATCTCACAATTGACTATATGAACACTGGGTACAAAGATGGATAGAAATGTATGAGAGTACAGCAATACAAGAATTTCCTTAGTACTCACACTAAGACAGAAGACAAACATATGAAGTAGCCCACAAACAAATCATTAAGATTGCTGCATTTTATTGAAGCAGCTAAGTGGTACAAGAGATAGAGGGCTGGACCTAGAGTCAGTTAAAATTTTAAATATTTAAATATATATCAAATTTCTAGGTCAAATGGGAAAAAAATCATGCACAAATCCAGAATGATATGACAAGTCTTTAGCAACCAACACCATTTGTTCAAATTTAAAACTAGAAATGGGGGTGAATTCGATAGCTTGTGACAAATCGTTTGTATTTGTGATTGGCTTGTTATATTTGTATATACATATATATGTATATATATAGTTTCTGAGCAGGAATTTAATATGTCTATAATATATATAATATGTCTATACTAAACCTATGAAAAGACTTCTAAAATTAAATAACAGAAGACCTACTACTACACAATGGTGATAATAATAGCATCTACTTGTAGGAGTTGAGAAGAGGATAAAATGAAGTAAAATATGTAAAGCATTTAGCAAACGTTATTGTGCTATGTAAATGCGAGCTTCTGCTACCATTATTACCACCACTCCTATTTTCACTAGAAGTAGTAGTAGCAATAGTAATAATAGTTCCTATGGATAGGAACATTTTTCTTATTCCCAAAGACTTTTTAAACCACTACTATGATCACTACTAGTGCTATAAACTGCATAGGTATAGGAGTAGTAGTGGTATACACCTATAAGAATAAAGGGTGTAAAGATACTAGTGCTAAATACTATCACTTCCATTAATTCTATTACTAGTAGTAGAAATACTAGTAGTGGCAGTCGTGGAACTAAACATCAAAGTTGTTATTTTGCACATAAAATGTTTCTATCAACATTATTTATGACTTTTTAAATGGTAGAAATAAAGGAAGCAGCATGGAACAGTAGAAAGAACACTGAATTGAGCTTATGTCTCTAGTCTTTATTTTTACTCTTTGATCTTGAGTAATTCATTTAGTCTCCTGCAGATTTAGTTTCTTTATTGGTTAAGTGAAAAGGTTGGAGTAGATAACCTCTGAGGTCTCTTCAAGCTCTAAATCTATGATTCTGTGAGACCAATGATGGAAGAATGATTGAATACGGATAAAAGATAAATTATCAACGTATTCCTATGCTTTGAGGAATAATGGTGTATGAATATGTTAGAATAACATGGAAAGTCTCATATGAAGTGATGCAAAGCAAAGAAAGGAAAAGTTAAAATATATATATATACATACATATTTATATGAATACATTTATGATGGCAACACAAAGAAGTGAAAATTTAAAAATGATAAAACTCCATGTTATGTGAAGATTAAAAGAAGGAATCTGATATATTTAGCCTGGAGAAGAAAAGTAATAAGGGAGAGAGTTTTTGTTTTTAAATATCTGAAGAGTAATCATGTGAAAGAAGGATTGCCCTTGATTTGGTCCCAGAAAGAAGAACCAGAGGAATGGATTGAACTTGAAAAGAACCATATTTAGACTTGGACAAACAAACAACATCAAAAAAGCAAAAACCCCTTCTAAGAAGTTAACAAATGGATATTCTAAATGGTGCTCTTGTACCTAAAGAATATATAAAGACCTGTCCAAGGACCACTTCAGCAAAGTATGGAGAAGCCCATAATCAATGGGAAGGACAGTAAGCTATGACTTCTTTGGATATTGCTACCCAGACAGTAAATAAATGTAATGTCAAATAAAACGATAGATTTACATAGGTGAAAGAACTTTGAAGAGTGGAAAAGAGTTGATTTAGAGACTAGTGTTTGGCTACATCTAGCATTTGGTAGCTGTATAACTCTGGAAGTATCACTTAGTCTCTTCAAGTTTCATTTTCTAATTTGTAAAACAGGGATATATGGCAACCACTTTTCAGGGCTGTTGTAAGGAAAAATGACATAATATAATGTACTTTTCAAAAGTTCAAGCAAATACCAGTTGTTATCATAATTATTAATATTGAATTTTTTCATAGACATATAAAGTAGAATATTATCAATTGGACCTTTGATTTTATTGGTCTAAATAATCCCTGATAAGGAAATTTTAACACAGCAGACTAGTAGCCCTTCTGCATTCTGTAGTATACCAAAGAAATGTCTGAAACACCAAGACTTTCATTGACTTCACTATGTTCAGATTGCTAGTCTGTGTTCCTGGTGGCACTTAAACCCAATTCCTTCTAGCTTCAAGGCCTACCATCCATAAAAATAAAACAAAAAAGAAAAAAGAAAACTGATACATCTTTTGAATAATCATAAGGATACTTCAACCTTTGATGGATATGGACTTTCCCCAATGTGGTCATTCCCTCAGTCAAGGTCAATAGCAATCCTTTCGTGACTTTCTAGCTACTCTCCAGAATGACCGTGTGTGGTAGCAAGAACATTTACTGAAGTTCTTACCACTTAAGCTGGCTAATTTTTTTTTGCTTTCTGTTTCTGTTTTTTTCCCTAAAAGACAAAATTCTTCTTTAGAAAAAAATGTTAGTTGGACTGTGCCTATCTCATTTCATACCAATTCTGATCTGGAATCACAGAGATAGCTAAGAATACCTTCGACAAAGTTTTATTATACCATAGCCTATCTATACAAGAAACATCCTGAGCTCATCAAGCTGGTCTTTGGACAATGACAAGGTATAACTGGGCCCTTCTCCAAAGCTTTCCTAGGTCAGCAAAATCTGCCAGATCTGTTGTGTTCTACTGGCATAAACTTTGAACCCTCTAGGTCACAGTAAGTTACTGGAGTAGATTTGTAAAGGTTTCTTCAGATTATCTTTAAAATAACTGAAATTGAGATCCAGAATGCATATGATTTGACCAAGGTAAGAGGTAGTAATTAGCATAGCCAAGATTAACATTCATGTTCTCTGATTCTAAATCCTGCACCATTCCTAGTTTACTTGGTAATCTCTCAATTTGCCTCACCTGTAAATTGATGATGTTAGGAAGAGATAACAAATTTTAGATTCCTCCTTGTCTAAAATTCTAAGAATCCATAAATATTGTTTTAATTGAATGTAAAATACCTTGGTAAACCATCTTCTGTAGGCATAGTAAGAATTACAGGTATATAATTTAGAGAAAAATTTCATTGAAAGATACATTTGCCATTACATACTTGGAAAATAGCAATAACAGTAAGAGTAACAACAATAATAATAGCATTTATATGTCACCTTAAGGTGTACAAAGTACTGTACAAATATCTCATTTTATCCTTTCAACAACCATTAGAGGTAAATGTCATTATTATCCCCTATTTTGCAGATGAGGAAACTGAGGCAGATAGAAGTAAAGTGACTTGCTCACATCACATTGCCAATAAGTGTCTAAGGATGTATTTAAACTCATCTTTCAAACTCTAGTTCCAATGTTCCACCCACTATACCACCTACTGTCAGAAGTGAGATTCCCTGTTAACTGCTACTTTTTTAAGAAGAATTTTCATAAGTTTATATAGACATATTAAATTCCTGCTTGGAAACTATTTTTTAGCAAGTTAGTTTACAAATATAATTTGTTTGATGGGAATAGACTAGACTAAAATTTTCACAAGCCAATCTTTTGCTTAAACATCAAAAATACAAACTAATTGGCCCAAAGCTATCTAATTCACCTCCCAGTTTCCAAGACAGAAGTAAATTATATGTACTAGCTAAAATTACCTTTAAAACTTAAGCCTATTTGTAAAAATAACATTATGGCTAAGTATCCCCAATTCAAGTTTAAACTTGAGCAAATGGTGTGGGTTGCTAAAGACTTGTCAGATGTGTCATTGTGGATTTGTACATGATTTTGCCCATTTGGTCTAGAAATATGAGGATTTGAGTATTTAAATTTTAATTTAAAACTTGTTCATAACTTAATTTAAATATATTAATTATAGACAGGATTATTCATTGAAAAACGTTTAAACTGCATATTAACATTCAGAAAACTTTCTGAGGCTATGGTACATATGAGGTTATAGATAACCATGGCTAGATGAGATACAGAAAGATGGAGATTCAGATGATACAAGTCAGCACATCCAATCTAAATGTGATTTTAGAGGTAGGGATAGGAATGACATTATTTTTAAAAAAACTATACTTATGGTATACTTACACTCCCTTTTTCCCTTTCTTTATAAAAGAATGATATGTTGCCATCAGTCACCTGACACTAAGAACATCTTATTAGAACTTAGACTCATTTAATTTCATGTTATCTCAAATCAAATGAAGGTGTCTATTATTATTAATTTGATAAATTCAATCCATAGAAACAGAATTTAGAACATATAATATTCTGAGCTAGGGGAGAGAGGAGAACAGATACAAGGTAGCAGAGTAAAGGCAGGGTAGTGCTCCCTCAGATTTGCCTCCAAACAACTTTAAAATAATGTCTCAAAATAAAATAGCAGAGCCAAAAAGAAAGGAATGGGGCAAAACAATTCACCAGCCCTAGACAACTTAGAAGACTGGCAGTTAAGGTCTATCTTCCTGAAGTCAGAGTGGAGTATAGCTCATTGCAGTCCACGTGAGAGCAGGTAATGTCCTAAAATTCCAGCAGCAGGCTTTATGGGTGACTGAATCAGAGAGCAACAGCCTCCAGAGCTCTCAGTCCACAGTAGTTAAGGAGTTTGAAAAACTGGTCACAAGGAGATTATAGGGGACCTTTTGCTGGGAATAAGAACAGGACACTGTTATACTGCTCACACTCAGTCCCAGGGAGTAGTCTCATGATAAGAAGGAGCACTAACATTATAGTGTGTGGCCATATGGAAGGTAGGACCCTGTTAAGAGATCCAGTAGGGGAAAGAGTACTTGCAGTTGTTCACAGACCAAAGTACAAAGCAGGAGGCCAGTAAGGACACTTGTTCTTAGATCATACCACCATGGAAGAATTGAAGAATAATATACCACCACCACCACCACCACCACCCCCAGAACTAACTCTGAAAACAGCAAGATGAAAAACCTAAAGTTTTGGACAGGTTCCTTCTACTCCAGGAGTAGAGACCAACTTTAATATAAAGATAATAGTGAAAAATAGGCAAGAAAAATGGAGCAGACAACAACAAAAAATCCCCATAAATCTTACTTTAGTGAAGAGGAAAGTCAGAACACAAATTTAGAAGAAGATAATAAAGTCAAAATAGCTTTATCCAAAGCCTCAAATAAAAATGTATAATGGTATTGATACCCTTCCCCCCATTGAACTAGGAGAGTTCAAAAAAATATTTTAAAAGTCAAATAAGAGAAGTAGAAGAAAAACTGGGAGAAAAAATGAGAACAATGCAAGAAAATCATGAAAAAAAGAGACCTCAACTTGATAAAGAAAATACAAAAATCCCTTAAAATTACTTAAAAAACAGAATAGGTCAAAAGATAAAAGAGGAAGAAAAAGTCTCTAAAGAGAACTCATTAAAAAAGCAGAATTGAGGGGGAGGGCAGTGGGACAGGCAGCTAGATGGCTCAGTGGATTGAGAACCAGACTTAGAGATAGGAGATCCTACCTTCAAACATGGCCCCAGACATTTCTTAGTTGTGTGACACTGGGCAAGTCACTTAATCCCCATTGCCTAGCCTTTAAAACTCTTCTGCCTTGGAAACAGTACAAAGTGTAAGACAGAAGATAAGGGTTTAAAAAAAAATTAGAACTGGACAAATGGAAAAAGATGTTCAAAAATTCATTGAAGAAAATAACCTTCAAAAAAGTAGAACTGACTAAATAGAAAAGGAGGTACAAAAAGTTCATTAAAAAATAATTCCTAGGGGGCAGCTGGGTAGCTCAGTGGAGTGAGAGTCACGCCTAAAGACAGGAGGTCCTAGGTTCAAACCTGGCCTCAGCCACTTCCCAGCTGTGTGACCCTGGGCAAGTCACTTGACCCCCATTGCCCACCCTTACCAATCTTCCACCTATGAGACAATACACCGAAGTACAAGGGTTTAAAAAAAATAATTCCTAATAAAAATGACAATTCTTCCTGTTAATTATTTATTCAGTTTATACAAATCAGACTACCTAAAATTATTTCATAAAACTAGGAAAAATAATAACAAAATCCATCCAGAAAAACAAAAGACCTAAAATATCAAGGGAATTAATGAAAAACAAATACAAAGGTGACTTAACTGTACCAGATCTCAAACTATATTATAAAGTAGTAACCTTTAAAACAATCTTGAAATGGCTAAAAAAATAGTGGTGGACCAATAGAAAAGATTAGGCACCCAACACACAATGGCATATGACCATAATAACCTAGTTTTCGATAAACCCCAAAACCCGAACTTTTGAAAGAAGATCTCACTAGTTGAGAAAAATTGCTGGGGAAAATTTAAAAATAGTATGGTAGAAATGAGGCTCAAAGAGGGAATAACATACACATTCTATTAGTTAAAGAAATTTATCTTACCCAAAAGGGAAGTAGGAGGAGAAGTGTTTAAGGGGGCAGAGAACTAATAGAAAGGAGAATGGATAGGGGGAGATGGTGGTCAGAAGCAAAATATTTTAGAGGAAGGACAGTTTGAAAGGGGGAGAGAGGAAAAGATAAGCAATCAGAAAATAGAATGTAGGGAAATTCACATTAATCATAACTGTGAAAAAAATTAGATTCTCTTATAAAAATTCATTTCTCAAATATATATTGGAAGAAAATAAAACATTCTGGATGAAGAAGAGGAGGAAGGAGAAGAAGGAAAAAGTGAAAGAGGAGAAGGAAGGGGGATTGAGGAGAGGAAAAGGGAGAATATGAGAAAGAATGGAAGAGAGAGGAAGGAACAGAGGGAAAAGGCGAGAGAGAGAGAGAGAGAGAGAGAGAGAGAGAGAGAG
>NW_025391204.1:0-7228 GCF_016433145.1 Gracilinanus agilis | reverse complement strand
CCTTCCTTCCTTCCTTCCTTCCTTCCTTTCTGGAATTGAAAGACATGACCTCTAAAATTCCTTCTATATCTATGATTCTGTGATGTGGGTTCAAATCCTACTTGGGACATTTATGATCTGGGGCAAATCATTTTAACCAGTCAGCCTTAGTTTCTTCATGTAAAAAATGACATAAGGGAAACTAGATGACTCAGTGGCTTGAGAGCCAGACCTAAAGACAGGAATTCCCAATTTTACATCTGACCTCAGACACTTCCCAGCTGTGTGACCTTGGGCAAGTCACTTACCCCATTGCCTAGGCCTTACTGCTCTTCCGCTTTGGAAACAATACAAAGTATTGATTTCAAGACAAAAGGTAAGGGTTTTTTAAAATGACATAAAATAATATCTGTAATACTCCATCCAAAAATAAAATAACATCTCTAATACTCCATAATATAGTACAAATCAAATGAGAGAATATACAAATGAAATACTGTGTGCAAAGCACTTTTGGAACTTGAAAGCTCTCTATAAATGTCATTTAGATGATGATGATGATGGTGGTGGAGGTGATGATGATGATGGTGATGATGGTGGTAGCAGCAGTGGCAATGGCAGCAGAGGTGGTAGTGATGAAGGGGGAAGGAGATGGAGGAGGGGGACTGTGTGATCTAAAACGAAAACTATTCCTTTCCCTTCCTTCTGCTTTCACAGACGGAATCCTTGCTTAATAACTTTTAGAAAAGAGTCACATTGCAAATCAGCATGTTTTTCTTTTCTAGGGTGGCAAGACCTCGGTTAGTTTTTGGAAGTGGGAGGGGCCCCAGGAGCCAGCAACTCTGCCTGAGGGAGACTTTTAAGGGCAGGAGTGCTGCTGGACCAAAGGGAGCAAGGTGCTGTGTGCTGGGGGTGGAGACGGCGGGGAGGGAGATGTCATTTTATTAGGCCTACGAAAACAATACCTAGCTTGTCTAAGGGGTATGGATAATGGTGCCTGAGGAGATAAGCCGAGGTGGGGTCAGAGCTGAAAGAAAATAGGCACAGGTCTGATGAAAATGTGGTGACCCCCTGAGAGCCGGAGAAAAGCACCTTTGTTTGGGGGAGGTCAGAGAGAAGGCAGAAGGGATGACTGCTACTGAGAAAGCTGAGTTTTCTTTGCCCAGTGACCAGGGCTTTGGGGCAGGAAAAGGGGGCTTGAGGAAATACAATTGATTCATTATTCTGGGGATAGTAACCCCTTTCTCTCCCCACCCCCACCCCCCTTTTTAGCCTTGTGTTTTTGCTCATTAGCATCTTCCTGTGAATCTGACCTTGGAGAAGAAGTCCCTGGATTTCTTGGCTTGAGTGCTGAAATGAATGTCTATAAAATGGACCTTGGGTTGGAAGGCATTAATGTATGTCTTCTGTCTTAGTCTTATGACTGTGGATAATCCACAAGAGAAGGCTATGTTGCGGATCTCTAGCCACACACTCTCCTAGCACAGCCCGGTGATGGATGCTAGTTAAAGATTTCTGATAGCTACCCATGCCAGCAGGTTGGGGTTGGTACTGGTATTTCAGTCCCTCCAATTGCAAGAAAGAAGATCTAAAGCCTGACCACACTACCCCAGGGACAGGAAGGTTGCTTTTTGCCAGCCTCTTAGCTCCCTATCCCTCTCTACTTTCCTGCTTGAGATCACAAGAAACTTTCCCAATCCCAGGTTAGATTCCAAAGGAAAGTAATTTGTGTAGGAGTAGGACTCTTGTTAATGTTTTTAGAAAAAAAGATATTTTACATGCAGCAACTTTGAATCCTTCGTATAACATGCATCCCCCCATTCTCCAGACTTTACATCTAATTTCCCTTTTCCTTTCACCCAATAAACAACCTGTATCTAATGAGGATATTACACTTTTTTTCATCTTTAGTTAAGGATAAATGAGGATATTTATTAAAAAATTTTTCCTAAAATGTTTGTTTTTGTAATTAATTAATTTTATAAGCTTTATTATTGTTCCCTCCTACCTCCAAACCCTTCTAACAAATATTCATAGTATGAAGCTGCTATATCTTTTATAAAGTTCATTTTGATTTATTTCTGCCCCTGTATAACTTGTTCTGAAGGACGATGCCATAATCTAAAGCCATGCCTGTGACTAGAGGGGTTAGAGACATACATAATATTTATGATAGCCATGTCATGCAGGGAAGAAATTTAGTTTTTAGGTATTTTTGTGCTTGGCTTTGCCTAATCGCTTGAAACTGATGCCACGAAAACAGTGTCCTGCATTCACCAAGAAAACAGTCATTGGCACCCCTGTGGCACCATCAGAATCCTGAGTTGAATAGACTTTTGGTCTGAGTGTGGGCATTTCTATCAAAAAGATAGAAAAAAATGACAATTACCTAACTCTTCCCACTCTTCTGCCTTGTAATGGAAATTTAGTATGGATTCTTAGATGGAAGGTAAGGGTTAAAAAAAAAAGATAGGGAGCAGATCTCCAATACTATTAATAGAGGGAGTTCCCAAGTGAAAACATTCTCTTTACCAATGCAGGTTTGTACCTTCTCCATCATCTATGAAGTTATTTAGAACGGTAAGAGGTTAATTGATTTAACCAGGCTAATAGACTCTATGTTAAAGAGTCAGAACTTGAACTCACCTCTTCTTGATTCTAACAGTGACTGCTTTTTGTAGTTCTTAAGTAAACATTCTTGTTTCTTTTTCTTTTTCTGAGCACAAATAGTTTTCAAGTACAGTCTGCCTCAGGCCAAGATGGAAAGTTAGCTGTGTAGGTTGTTGTCAAGATGCTGTTTTACTGGCTGAGTTATTAGCATTAGTTCTCTTTGGTTGGAGGGCAATACCTGGGTGACAGGCTCTATTATAATTCTTGATTTTCTGGAAGGAACCTGAGAGATAATGTTCATAACCATGCTCCTCTGTACAGGCTTTTGTTTAGCCCAATGCAGAGAGGTATGGAGATGAGAATGGGATTCTCCATATTCTTGAGACCTACAGGGAAGGTCACTCATGCCATCCTCAGCCCTCTTGTGCCTTTTTAGACCCCTGGCTCAATGTTCTTACTTTGCATTCTCAGCTGTGCACTGTTGATTCTGGTGACTGGCCAGCTAGTCTCTCCTGCTGGCTCTCACCCATAGGCTGAAGTGATGTGATTTTTTTTGTCCTCCCCTCATTTTTCATTTATTATTATGACTCTGGAGGTTTGTTTCCTACATCAAGTTTGTGAAGACAGCCCACTTAGCTAAGTCAAACAACTGAGCCAGTCTGTTTATTTCCCCTAAGGAAATGGTCCATCTCTCCTCATTAACTGTATAGGAACCAGAGCCATCTCAAGAAGCTCCTCAACTGTCTGTAAATGGAACAGTTGAGGGAGAATGGATGGGATTTACACGAGGGGGGGTATTGGGAACTCCGAATGAATCTGGAAAGTAGGGCTTTTTTGTTTTTGTTTTTGCTTATTTTTGGTGGGAGGGAGGAAGGATTGTTAGAAACAAAGGAAAAAGCAAAAATCTCAAACTGGTTTTGTTTTTTCTCCCTCCCCTCTTTCCCTTTGACTTTTACCTTAATATCTTTGTATTGGTTCCAAGACAGAAGAATGATATGGGCTAGGCAATGGGTGTTAAATGACTTGCCCAGGTTCACGGAGCTAGGAAGTATCTGAGGTCAAATTTGAACCCCAAACCTTTGATATCTAGGCCTGGCTCTCAATTCACTGAACCACTTACCTGTCTCTTAGTCTTGTTCTTTCAACATGAACTATTTTTTTTTTTTTTTTGCTTTTCTGCCTATGCTTTTATACCTCCTCCCAACATTTTCCTTTCTGCCTAAACAAATCCTATGCATCTCTTCTATTTTCATCTCAAGTTCTGGTTCTTCCATAGAACTTTCTCTGAACATTACCCTCCTCATCGATCTCTTCCATTTCTTAACTCCCTGAACACTTTATACCATTACTTAGTGCCTTTTATTAAACTACTCTATATACTTCTTGAATTGTTTTCTTTTTTCTTTTTTAATTTTTTTTAAATTTTAAACCCTTAACTTCTGTTTATTGACTTATAGGTGGAAGAGTGGTAAGGGTAGGCAATGGGGGTCAAGTGACTTGCCCAGGGTCACACAGCTGGGAAGTGTCTGAGGCTGGATTTGAACCTAGGACCTCCCGTCTCTAGGCCTGGCTCTCAATCCACTGAGCTACCCAGCTGCCCCCTTCTTGAATTGTTTTCTGAATTTTCTTTCCTTTCCCAAGCTTCTTGAGCAGAGATGATATGTTTTATTATTTTTGTTATTTCTTACCATATTAGGCACATAGCAAAGCACATAGCTCAGAATTTATGAGGTTAATTCAATATAATTCAATAATAGGTCCTGGGAAAGGTCCTATTTGCTGGACCTGGAGAAGGAAGAGCTCTTAACAAATCTTTTGGGGAAAAGGGAGGAGGATATGATTTTTGTTTTGTTTTGCAAAGAAGAGTGGTCATGCCACATCTAGTGGGTTATGGTTATGCCTGTAATCCAGTTTATCATGGATGGGTGGATTGCTTGAGCTCTGGAGTTCTGAGCTGTGGTGTGTTAAGTGAATTGAGAGGTCACACTAAGTCCAATATGGTGACCCCCACTCCAAAGGGGGTAGTTGGACTGTCTAAGCAGGGGCAAACTAGTCTTGCAAATCAGTCAGCACTGTGATCAACCCATGAATGGCTAATCCAGTTCCATCCAGGGTAAGATAGGGAGATCTAGTCTCATTAAAAACCCAAACCCAAACCAGAAATTGGGTAGAGTGGTCTGCACCACCTATAACACCTGTTACAAGGGAGGGACTTCTGACCTGTAGTAGGGTTTAAGCCATATCAATATGAGGGGTCCCTAGGGCAGTGATAGCAAACCTTTTAGAGATAGAGTGCCAGCCCCACCCACCAGACTGTGTGCCATGCCCCTCCCCCTGAGTGTTGGGTACATCCTGCCCCCTCCCCCCTTTACCTCACACAGGGGAGAGACAAAGCACTGCCATTGGGCTGTTGGGTAAAGGGGTGGATGAATCAAGGAATGTCCTCAGCCAGTTTAGAGAGAGGGAGGGGAGTGGCCAGAGAGCTCCATTACCCTCCAGCTCTGCTGCCTGGGAGTGACCCACCTTACCCATTGTGTGTGTTCCCACTGGGCTGCTGGGCAGAGGGGCAGGGGATGTGAAAAAATGTCATTAGGCATGATGGAGAGGGGTATATGTATAAGAGTCTCTGCCTTTCTAGTAATGAATAGGGTGGGGTGGGGGTGGCCATGTACTCACAGACAACCCTGTATGTCATCTTTGGCACCCATGCTATAGGTTCGCCATCACTGCCCTAGGGTTTGGGGACCAGGCTGCCTAAGGAGGGGATGAACTAGTTCAAGTTGGAAACCAAGCAGGAGTTGCTGAGCAGGAGAGAGATCAGTCTGTTCACAAGGGGATATTGTACTTCTAACCATCCCTTGCCTCTTCTCCCTTTTTGGCCATAATGGACTGTTTTCTCTAGAAGAGTTCTGGGATTCAGCACCTTCTGTAATGGGTCATGATTCCTAATACTAGCTGGCAGTGAAAAAATTAAAGGGAAACTATGTTGAACTGGGAGGATGCTGGTTTAGCTACTGAATTGTTCTGTGATTCTTCTCCACCCTCTTCTGGACTTATTTATCTTTCATCTGGTCATACCACTTTAAAGTGACTAACTTCCTCATCCTGACACTTAGTTAAGCCATAATGAGGTGGGGAATAGTTGTTTCCTGGCAATTAGAGAGGGAATGGAAGATTGGAAAGTCCTGTCATTCATACCCTAAACTTTTATTAGGAAATGCCTGACTCATTAGTGTCTCCTTTCTCCCTAACCAAGAATAGTCACATGATACCACTGGAGGTGATAGCTGTTTTGTGTTCATTATCTTAGGCAATCTCTATTGAGTCATTCTTGCTATCTTCCTCCTCTGACAAGCTTTCATGTTTGTATTCCATTCATTTTTAGTTGTATCCAACTCTTCATGGCCCCATTTATCTTCGTAAAGACACTGGATTGCCATTTCCTTCTCCAGGTCATTTTACAGATGAGGTAATTGAGGCAATTCAGGTTAAGTGACTTCCCCAGGATCACAGTGCCTAAAGTCAGCACCACCTAGCTGCCTTCATATGTCACATAGAACAGTTAAATGTATTCTTTGTAAATAGAGACCTAGAATTTAGGGCTAGAAAGAATTTCAGAGATCACTTAATCCAACCTCCCTAATTTTCATTTTCTATTAAACCCTAATTGTCTTAGTAACCAACTTCCAAGACAGAAAAACAAGGGCAAGGCAAATGAAGGTAAGGGGCTTGCCCAAGGTCACACAGGTAGGAAGTGTCTAAGGCCAGAATTAAAGATAGGTACTTCTGACTCCAAGGCTGGCACTGCATCTACTATCCTAACTTGCTGTGTCCGTCACTCCCTGCCCTTGGCCCATGCCCTCAGTTATATAACTTTAAATGGATAACTGAGATTTGACCCCAGCTCCTCTGATTTCATATTCTGTGCTCTATCTATCAAATACCTAGTACTGTAGTGAGGAAGGAGGAATCAACACATTTTAAAAGTGTTTGCTTATGTGAAAAATATTCTAGTATGAATTATTAATGCTTTGGACCCTTTTGGCACTCTGATGAAGCCAATGAATCCATTCTCAGAAGAGCACTTTAAGATGAATAAAATAAAATACATAGAATTAAAAAAGAAATACATTTTTATTGAAATAGGTATTAGGACAGTGATTTCCAAAGTGGGTGCCACTGCCCCCTGGTGGGTGCTGCAGTGATCCAGAAGAGAGGTGATGGCCATAGGTGCATTTATCTTTCCTATTAATTGCTATTAAAAAAAAAATTAATTTCCAGGGGGCTAAGTAATATTTTTTTCTGGAAAGGGGGCAGTAGGCTAAAAATGTTTGGGAACCACCGTATTAGAATATTTTTTTAAACCAAGTTCACAGATCCCAGGTTAATTCTAGAAACGAGATGATAAATTCTTCTTGCTTCTACTCCAAATCTGTAGTGTAAGGGTAGGTCTCTGGTCATATACTATAAAGTTAGTGAAATTCTTGTAGAATACTTAGGAGAAACTTTGAGATTCTGGACTTTGCTCATTGGGAGTCTGAGACACTGTCGCATGTCTTAACCAAGAGATTGGCCTCTTTCTTTTTCTCTACCTCTTTTCTAATATTATTATATTATATTATATTATATTATATTATAT
>NW_025391203.1:0-9652 GCF_016433145.1 Gracilinanus agilis | reverse complement strand
GCAGCACAGAGACAGGGCAATGCAGCTGGGCTTGCAGCACACGGGCACGCAGCAGCAGGACTGGCCCGGAGCACAGGGACAGGCTTGGCAGCAGGAAGACCCACAGCCAGTGGACTGGCAGCAGGAGGGGAAGCAGATACTTGGGCACGGCTGGCAGGAGGCGGGCACGCAGCAGACCGGCCGGCACACGAGGGTGAGGCAGGAGGCGGGTGGGCAGCACGGGGCCGGGCAGCAGGAGGGGTCGCAGCTGCAGGGCTCACAGCAGCTCTCTGGGCAGTCGTCCAGCTGCCAGGAGGAGTCCCCCGGGCACGAGCTGGGCAAGCAGACGTTGCTGCTGCGGCTCACGTCACTGGAGCAGACGGAGACGGCGGAGGCTGAGGGCACGCAGGGCCCGGAGAAATAGCCGTGTGCCATGGTGAGAGATTCTGGGTGGGGGCTTTGGGCAGCAAAGTGGGAGAGCAGGGGCTGAGTGCCTGGTGCAGCCTGTCTGGGTGGCTGGTGGGGGAGAGGGTGAGTGTGAGTGTGAGTGAGTGTATGAGAGTGAGTGAGTGTGTGTGAAGGTGTCCTGGCCGGGGGGCCTTTTATACCCGCCTGCCAGGAGGATGTGCCAAGGGGCACCTGAGCCTTCTTCCCTTTTGTTGTCTAAGCTGCACCCGCAGACCCATCATTAGGGGACGGTGCTGTTGTGGCCCAGGAGGTGCCCATTGACACAAACAACCTCACTCGGGCCTCCATTTCCTCCCTTCAGGAAACTTGTTGCCAGATCCAGGCTAGTCCGGAGCATCCTGGGACAGAAGGGGCGGCTGGGGAAGGGGGGGATGGAGGGTGTCCTGAGCAGAGACAGGCAGACACTGGGGGATTCCCAGGGAGGGAGGACACTGCCCAGGGGGACGAGGAAGGCTGGGGAGCACAAGGTCCAAGCTCACAATCTCTAGAGCCGGAAGTCAGGCCAGGCTGGGCTGCCTTCTCAGCATCCTGAGCAGCTGGGAGAGACTCAGAAGGTCACAACTGGGGAGCTGCAGGGAGGCCCCTCTGGCCATGACATGGTGTTTCTACAGAGGAATCTGGCCAAAGTGGGCTTGGTGCTGCCCAGAGCAGAGGTGTTGGGGCCGCCCCCAGCTCAGTCTGATTCCAGTGTCCTTCTGTTTTGAGAGAGAAGCTGGGGTTAGTAGAAGAGACTTGGGGAGGAGGCTTAGGGCAGCTAAGAAAGGCAATCAGAGACCATACAGGGCATTGCCTATCAATGGTGAGTACCCACATGGTATTAGAGAAAGTAAATTTGTGGGCTGGCCGCACGACCGGCTCCAGTGATTCTGAAGCAGAAGGGAGGAGCAGAGTAGCCTAATGGTTTGGGCTGAGTATGAGAGCATTTCGGATGAATGGGCAGTGGGGGCGGAGAGTTTGCCTGGAAATGGTAAATGGCCTGGTCCAGTCATCATGCGCTTGGTGTGGTATGTGGGAGCCTCTCAGGATCTGTTGATGTTTTATTGTTCAGTCATTTTCTGTCATGTCTGACTTTGTGGCCCCATTTGGTGATTTCCTAAACATGACAGTACGGTGGTTTGCCATTTCCTTCTCCAGCCCCCTTTACAGAGGCAAACAGTGTGAAGTACGTTGCCCAGAGTCACTCAAAAGGTCTAATAAGGTGTGAGGGTGCAATTCAGTTTAGGTCTTCCTATTCCAGACTCTGTCCTCTATCTACTATGACACCTATGCCCAAGAGAACCCAGCCATGGTACCCCCTCCACCACTGAAGCAGTGGTGAGCTTGACCATATCCACACGGTCACAAAAAGGGCCCGAATTGAGTATAAGCCAAAGAAAAACCTGACTGTAGAACTATTTCAGCAACAGGGAAGATCAAGCCACAAGCTCAGAAGAACTTGAATGCCAGAATTGAAAGATGTTCAGCCTAAAAGCAAATATGAAAAGACATCAGACCCCAAATGAAATCCTTGGAGAACTACAAAGAAGTTCACAAAATAAGAGAAGTAGAAGAAAAGTTTCCAAAGGAAATAAGAGACATAAAAAAGGAAGTAGCAAAATATCAAAATAAGAATTGGACAAACAGAAGCTAACGCTTCCATGAAACGTCAGGAAACAATAAGACAAACTGAATAGAATGAAACGTAGAAGAAAATCTGAAATATCTCACTGGAAAAAATGTCATGGAAAATAGATCCAGGGGAGATAAACTAAGAATCATTGGTAAGCCTTGATGAAGAAAAGAGCCTGGACATCATTTGCAAGAAATTATCAAGGAGAACTGCCCTGATGTTCTTGAAAAAGAGGGGAACAGCGAAATAAAAAGAATCCACTAATCACCTCCTAAAAGAGATCTCAAGTTTGAAACATCCCAGGACTATTTCAGAACTTGCAGGCCAAAGAGTAAAGTATTACAAGTAGACACAAAAAGCCAATTCAGATATCCTTGAACCACAGTCATGATTACACAGAACCTAAAAGTTTCTACATTTAAGGATCCAGAGGCATGGAACGTGACATTCTGCACCACCTTGCTGCCCTAAGTTATTGGACCTAGGCATAACACACAGGCAGACACATACATGAACACACAGCAACAAAAGCTCAGGCTTCCCAGTGCTGTCACACAGATGATTTTTTTTAAACCCTCACCTTCCATCTTGGAGTCAATACTGTATATTGGCTCTAAGGCAGAAAAGTGGTAAGGACTAGGCAATGGAGGTGATGTGACTTGCCCAGGGTCACACAGCTGGGAAGTATCTGAGGCCAGATTTGAACCCGTCTCTAGGCCTGGCTCTCAATCCACTGAGCTACCCAGCTGCCCCCCCACACAGATGATTTAAAAGACTGCCTTATACTTCTCTTCTCACTAGGCCTGACTACCACTGTGTTAATCAAGAAGCTGGATGAGAAATGACCTGGATTCTCTCCCACAAATCTAATGAAGGGCTGGGAACTTGTCCACAATAAAAACTGGTTCTTTTCTCTAAATAGTCACAGCACCACAATGCAGTGTTCATTGACATGAAAAGTCCTATCAATCCACTTCATATTTATTAAGAATCTACATTGTGCCACGCACTGTGCTGAGCCCTGGGGATGTGGTTCATAAAAAAGAGGAAAACGGTTTCAGCCCTCAGTGAGCTTACAATCCAATGATAGTAGACAACATAGAGAAGGAGGCAGGAAAGGGAGTAGAGTCAGGGGGTACTTGATGGTGTGGCATCTTGTTTTATGTAGTTGAATCTGGGCAGAGCAGCAAATGCAAGGTGGGATGAGCTGAGAGACCCATCTATGTCTGCTACAAAGGACTGCATCAGGAGGACTTGGGTACTCTGACTGACAGCCCTCCAGTCATCTGGGAATGGGGACAAGGGAGATGATGTCAATCCAGACTTCGGATAAAAGCACAGGGGTAAGTTAAAAGTCAAGAAAAGGCTGGAAAATGACCAAAAAACATCAAAAAAAGAAACTCAACAAAGAATGTTATTTTGATGATAGAGCAGACCAAAAAACAAACTTAGAAGAAGACAATGAAGTCAATGCTGCTGCATCCAAAGCCTCAAAGAAAAATATGAATTGGTCTCAAGCCCAAAAAGAATTAATTGAGCAGTTCAAAAAGGACTTCCATTTATTTATGTTTGTTTGTTTATTTGAGGTTTTTAAAATTTTTATTTTATAACACATCCTCCTGGCAGGCAGGTATAAAAGGCCTCCTTTCCAGGAGGCCTTCACACACACTCACTCACTCTCATACACTCACTCACACTCACCCTTTCCCCCACCAGCCCATCCCAGACAGGCTGCACCAGGCACTCAGCCCCTGCTCTCCCCCTTCGCTGCCCAAAGCCCCCACCCAGTAGCTCCCAGCATGGCACATGGTAGAACTCCTTCTTTGCTTATTATGTCAAATAGATTGTGTAGTACTGGAATTAGTTGTTCTTTGAATGTTTGATAGAATTCAGTTGTGAATCCATCTGGTCATGGGGATTTTTTCATAGGGAGTTCTTTGATGGCTTGTTCAATTTCTTTTTCTGATGTGGGATTATTTAAATATTCTATTTCTTCTGCTGTTAATCTAGGCAATTTATATTTTTGTAGATATTCACCCATATCTCCTAGATTGCTGTATTTATTGCAAAATAGTTGGGCATAATAGTTTTTAATGATTGCCTTAGTTTCCTCTTCATTAGAGGTAAGGTCTCCCTTTTCATCTTTGATACTGTTAATTTGGTTTTCTTCTTTCCTTTTTTTAATTAGATTAACCAGAACTTTGCCTATTTTATTTGTTTTTTCAAAGTACCAGCTTCTAGTCTTATTTATTAATTCAATTGTTATTTTGCTTTCAATTTTATTAATTTCTCCTTTCATTTTTAGGATTTCTAATTTAGTTTTCATCTGGGGATTTTAAATTTGTTCACTTTCTAGTTTTTTGATTTAAATGTCCAGTTCATTAATCTCTGCCCTCCCTAATTTGTTAATACATGCACTCAAGGATATAAATTTCCATCTGAGTACTGCCTTAGCTGCATCCCACAGAGTTTGGTAGGATGTCTCATCATTGTCATTCTCTTCTTTGAAATTATTAATTGTTTCTATGATTTCTTCTTTAACTGGTTTTGGAGAATCATATCATTTAATTTCCAATTCATTTTTGATTTGCCTATCCATGTCCCCTTACTAATTATTATTTTTAATTCATTATGATCTGCAAAGGTTTCATTTATTATTTCTGCTCTTTTTCATTTGTTTGCTAAAAGAGGATTTTTTAAAACAACCCTTACCTTTAATTTTAGAATCAATACTGTGTATTGGTTCAATTAGAAGAACTTTAAGGACTAAGCAATGAGGGTAAAGTGACTTGTCCAGGGTCACACTATTAGGAATTGTGTGAATCCAGATTTGAACCCAGGATCTCTCCTGTTCTAGACCTGGCTTTCAATCCACTGAACCACCTTGCTGCCTCCCAAAAATATTTTAAAAATCAAATAGGAAAAATATAGGAGGCACGAATTCTATTGACAGTTTCTTAGATAGAGGTCTCATTTATAAAACATATAGAGAAGTAGAAGGAAAAGAAATGAGACTGGTGCAGGAGAATCATGAAAAGAGTCGATAGCTTGGTTTAAAAAAAGGCACAAAAATACTGAAGAAAATTAAACCTTAAAAAACCCAGAATAGTCCAATAAATGAAATAGGCACAAAAAAATCTACTCATGAGAACTACTTAAAAATAGAATGGGGGGGGGGCAGCTGGGTGGCTCAGTGGATTAAGAGCCAGACATAGAGACAAGAGGTCCTAGGTTCAAATCTGGCTTCAGAAACTTCCTAGGTGTGTGACTCTGGGCAAGTTACTTGACCCCCATTGCCTAGCCTTTACCACTCTTCTGCCTTGGAGCCACTACACAGTATTAACTCTAAGATGGAAGGTAAGGGTTTAATAAAAAGTAGAATGGGCCAAGTGGGAAAAAAGGATATACAAAAATTCACTGAAAAGAAGACCTCCTTCAAAGGCAAAATTGGCCACATGGAAAGAGATGTAGAAAAATTCATTTAGGAAAAGAATATTTTAAAAAGTACAAATGGATACTGCTAGCTGGTTCAGTGAATAGAGAGCCTGACCTGGAGATAAGAGGTTCTGTGTTCAGATTTGGCCTCAGATCCTTCCTAGCTCTGTGAGCTTGGGTAAATCACTTAAGCCCACTTGCCTCTCCCTTTCCATTCTTTTGTCTTGGAACTGATACTTAGTGTTGATTCTAAGACAGAAGGTAAGGGTTTAAAAAAAGAATTGGTCAAATGCAAAAGGAGGTACAAAAGCTCACTAAAGAAATAATTCCTTAAAAATTAGAATTGAGCAAGTGGAAGCTAATGACTCCATGAGACATCAAGGAACAATAAAACAAATTTGGGAAAAAATGGAAGAAAATGAGAAATATCTTTCTGGAAAAACCATTGAACTGGAAAATAGATCCAGGAGAGAGAATTTAAGAATTAATCAACATCCTGAAAGTCATGTTTTAAAAAACCCCTAGATATTATTTTTCAAGAAAGTATCAAGGAAAACTGCCTTAATATTCTAGAAACAGAGGGTAAAATAGATATTGAAAAAATCTCCCATATTGAGGGGCTGTCCATGAGTTGGAGAATGACCAAAAAAGTTATGGTATGTTATTTTAATGGAATACTATTGAATTCCATTCTAAAAAATAACAAGTAGGATGACTTCAGAAAAACCTCAAAAGACTTGAATGAACTTGTGTAAAGTGAAGTGAGCAGAGCCAAAAGAACATTGTATTAAATAACAACCATATTTTTTTGATGAACAACTGTGAATGACCTAGTTATTTTGGGCAATACAGTGATCCAAGATAATCCCAGAAATTCATGATAATCTAAAAATGAAATTTTACAGTAATATTTCAATAATTCCAGAATTGCAGAATTTTACAGTAATATTTCAATAATTTCAATAATTCCAGATCAAGGAGGAAATATTGCAAGGACCCAAAAAGAAACAAATCAAACATTGCAGAACAGTCAGGATAACTCAAGATTTAGCAGCTTTTACATTAAAAGCCTGGAGGTCCTGGAATGAGATATTCTGGAGGACAAAGGAGGTAGGATTATAACCAAGAATCATCTATCCAGGAAACTGAGTATTATTGGGTGGCTCAGTGGATAGAGAGCTAGGCCTGGAGTTGGGAAGACATAGGTTCAAATCTCGCCTCACACACTTACTAGCTGTATAACCCTGGGCAAGTGATTTGACCCTCATTGCCTAGCCTTTACCACTCTTGTGCCTTGGAACTGATACTTAGTATAGATCATAAGATAAAAAGTAAAGGTTTTTTAAAAACTGAGCATCATGCTTTAGGGGAAAATGGGCATTCAATCAATGAAATAGAGGATTTTTCAAGCATTCCTGAAGGAAAGACCAGAACTCAATAGAAAATTTGATTTTAAAATATAAAACTCAAGAGAAGCATTAAAATATAAACGGGAAAGAGAAATCATAAGAGTTTCAATAAGGTTAAACTGTTTATGTTCCTACATGGAAAGATAATTTTTTTTAAACCCTCACCTTCCATCTTGGAATCAATATTCTGTATTGGTTCCAAGGCAGAAGAATAGTAAGGGCTAGGCTTTGGGGGTCAAGTGACTTGCCCAGGGTCATACAGCTAGGAAGTGTCTGAGGCCAGATTTGAATCTAGGATCTCCCAGCTCTCGGTCTGGCTCTCAATCCACTGAGCCACCCAGCTGCCCTCACAAAGATCATTCTTACAACTCCTAAGATTGAATGCATGAGAGAGATGAATGCATCGGGAGTAGGAGGAAGGGAAAGGTATACTGAGGTAAATTATGTCACATCAAAGAGGTGGGAAAGAGTTTTGACAGTAGAGTAAAGAGGGAGGAGGTTGGCGGGGGGAAGGGAGGAATTGAACCTTCCTCTCATCAGAATTGGCTTAAAAAGAGAGAACGCGCTCAACAGCTAGAGAAAGGACTGTGGGAGGAGAAGTCCAGAAGAGAACACATGATTGGTCCCTAGTGTTGGTGTTTGGTCTTAGCAGGTGACTCTGTCACAAAAAATGAATAATATGGAAATAGGTCTTGAGTGATATTATATATATGCATATATATACATGTACACATTTCTATGTATATGTACATACATATAAGGCAGCGGAATTGCTTGTTGGGGGAGGGAGACAACATGAATCATGTAACCGTGGAAAAGTTGAAATTAAAATTCTTTTTAACACATGATTGAAGAATATGAAGGCATGACAAATGTCTCCCTGTGTATGGATGTTGCTCTGCACTGAGAGAATAGAATGGCTTCTTGTTTGTTGGAGGTTCCAAAATGCCATTGATTCAGGAGGGGCATCTGACCAAGAGGGCCTGGATGGTGTCCCCTTCCTCGCACTACCCCAGCAGTACCGTATCTAGGTTAGGAGAGCCTGAGGGGAATCTAGGACCCCAACACTGTCTGCTGCACTCATGAGCTTTCAGTGGCCTCTGGAACCCAATGCAAGTGGAAAACGTTCCCAAGAGGACCCTTTCCTCCTTTTCCAGCCTCTTTCCATTTGACCACCTTTGTCATCTCCATTCCAGCTAGACGGCCCTGCTTACTGTTCCTCACACATCCCATCTCCCATCTCCGTGCCTTTGTCCAGATTGTCCCCCATGCCTGGGTTGCTCTTCCTCCACACTTCTGCCTCCTCTGGGTCCCAGCTTCCTGAGAAGGAGCTCATGTCACCACCCATCCCAGGTACCTGGGAGGATGAGAATGAGCAGGTCCAGAGGGACAGCCAAAGAGGGCAGCAAGACCCTCAGGCAGGGACGGCCCTCCTGGAGGCCTCGACTGCCGCTCCAGCCACCGTTATGGCACACGAGAGCAAACAGACACAGATCCTCCTTTCCAGGCAGTCTCTGCATGGCCAGCATCCAAGCCGTCTCCACGACTGTCTGTTCTCCCAGAGCCCTCCAAGGGCACATCGTGGCCCACAGCCATGCTGCGGTGCTGAAGAGCCGCTGGACAGCTCAGCTCACGGACACCATCAGCGGCTAATGACGAGTTCTGCGTCTACTGACCCAGAAGGAAGTCAAGGGAGTCAGGCTGTCCTTGGACGGCATCTACAAGCTCTCCTGACCAAGGGCACGTCCACGGGACACCCGTGGCCATTCGTGCTCAGAAACGTGTCCCTGCCTCCTCCTCTCCCATTGACTCTCCCTTTTCCTTCCAGGGAGGAGGCCTGAGTCTGGAGCAGGGGAGGGTGTCCTGGACAAGGGCGCTCCAGTTCTCTTGTCACGTGGCTCAGGAGGCGGACAGCCGGGATGGTCAGCTCAGGGACGCTGGATTCCGTGAGGCTGCCACGCTGTCTAGTGCCCAGAGGAGGGAGAGAGACCAAAGCGGGGAGGAAGGCGGCTCTGTGAAGGGCCTCCAGGCATTCCACCCAGACAGTCTGAGGGAAGACTCAGCAGCTGTCTTCAAGGCTGGGCCGGGGAATGTCAGTCAGAAGGTAGCCGGGCTCGCTTGTCCCCTCTGCTGGGAGCAGAGCCAGGAGACGGGTGGAGAAAGCCACGACAGGGCCCGCAGAGCCACAGAAAGCCTGAGGGCCACCTTGGAAGTGCCAAGGGAGCAAGTGAAGCTGCCACACGACAAGCCTCGAGGAAAGCCTAGGAGTGCCCAGCTCAGCGCCCATCGAGGGCCCTCCTGGGAGGGAGCCGCCTCTTTGCCATGCTGTGTGGGGGGCTGCAGGGCACAGCTCCAGGGTGAGGGAGTGCTGGGTGGGTGTGCAGGTGGCAGAGTGTGCGTCAGAGGGATGGGTCAGGGCATGTGCTTGGGGTGGGGGTCAGCTGGCACACTGTGCTGTGGCCTCGGGGGCTCCCAGGCAGTGCTGCGCGGTACTCGTGGTCCCCCAATCCCTCCCCCCCAGCCCAATGAACCCCAGACAAGGAAAGAGCCTGAGGAAGAGGCCAGGAAGGGTCACTGATGCACTTTATTGTCTGGGGAGCCCCTGCCTGGCCATGCCCACATGCTGGGAGCCTGGAGGGAGCCTGAGGGCAGCGGGCATGGGGGGCATCCTTCAGGCTGAGCTGGGGGCCTGGAGAAGCAGGACAGGGGGCAGCCATGGGTCAGAGGAGCTTTGTGCTGGGCCTAGAGAGGC
>NW_025391202.1:0-4520 GCF_016433145.1 Gracilinanus agilis | reverse complement strand
ACGCAAATACAGCTTTAGTAACCCAGGTAGGTAGCTTTCTAAGGTATAGAGGGCATTTCTACACTGCTGTGATGTCCCCAGGGATAAAGTCAGAAGTGAGAATCCTTTCTTCTCTCCAAAAGAAACCCCACCTAGGTAGAGAACACGATTTCTATAGAGATCTTCTAGCACAGTGATGGGCAAACTTTTTAAAGAAGGGGCCAAAGGAACGGAAATGCTCCTCTGTCAGTCTGTTTCTAAGGCAGCTCTTTAGAAGTTTCATTGTATGGTATCCTACTCACTGTATTTGTCAGATTAGGAATAATGTTGTGGGCCTGATAGAACATTTCAGGGGGCCGCAGTTTGCCCATCACTGGGCTAGAATATTGGTTTATTACCTAGTTTTTCAAATCTGTTTATTTTGTAAAAACAAACAAACAAACAACAACAACAATAAAAAAAAAAAACCCGCCTTCCCTGTCCCCGGAGGGAGGGTCGCTCCTGTTTGACTGCCCGGAGAGCCCTGGGTCCTCGATCCCCAGCTCTAGCATGGCTGCTGGTCTCCCCGGCAATGCATTTTCCCAGGATCTCAGACTCCCCCTCCAGGCACGACCTGCCCACGTAAAATGGCTCAGCTGCTCATTGTCTTGTCCAGGAGCTCCACTTCCCTGGATACAGACATGCAAAGGCGCCTGGGGCAGAGGCTAGACACCCCCCTCCCCCCCAATCGGGCAGGACTCTGTTCAGATCTCACTTCCCGCATTTAGAACTCGGGCCCGGCCAGGGCGTTGGAGGCGGCCCGGCTCTCCATTCCGGGCAAACTAACTCTTCTCCCCGGGTTGTTGGGTCCGTGTTATCCTCAGGTGGCTGGAGAGAGATACGTCTACAAATTCGTGTGCGACCCCGAGGCGCTCTTCTCCATGGCCTTCCCGGACAACCAGCGCCCCCTGCTGAAGACAGACATGGAGCGCCACATCAATGAAGAGGACACGGTGCCTCTGTCCCACTTTGACGAGAGCATGGCCTACATGCAAGATGGCGCGTGCTGCGAGCCCCACCCCTACAACGAAGGCTACGTGTACTAGCCGCCGGGACAGCGCGGCGGGGGCCTTTCCTCTCCCACCAAACATGGAGAAGAAAAGAGGAAAACTCTTCATTCAGTTTTTTAAAAGAATAGTCACCACACACACACACACACACACACACACACACACACACACACGGGGGTTTTCCTGTTGCATCATCCTATGGTCTGCCATGGACAGAGCACTTTACTAGAGGGGGGAGGGGAGGAATCTCGACATTGATTCGATGTAACAGGAAGAAGGTGGGGGTGGGGGTGGGGATTACTTTTTATGTAGGCTTGGGAAGGGGTCATACCGGTTTGAAGTACAATGAAGCTATACCGTGTCTGTTTTGTTTCATATCAACATAAGATAATGTACATTTTCTCTGGGTAGCCCCAGTACAGTTAATTCTTGTTGCATAAATAACCACTGAGAGAATCTTGGCAGGAGAACGAAAATGCCTCTAGCATTTGTCTTGTCATGTCTAAGAATCTGCAGGTGTTGGGGAGAAGATCCCGCTCTACCTCCTGGGTTGAGTTGTTGGGCGTGGCTGTTATGCACCTACTCTTCTTCAGGAGGTATTTAAATAAGGCCATTAGCATCCTCTCTCCCTCTTCCCCCTTCCTCTGTCTCTCTTCTCTCTCCCCCCTTTCTCTCTCCCTCTCCCTCTTTCTGTCTCTGTCTCTGTCTCTGTCTCTCTCTCTGTCTCTCTGTCTCTGTCTCTGTCTCTGTCTCTGTCTCTCTCTCTCTCTCTCTCTCTCTTTGTCTCTCTGTCTCCATCTCTGTCTCTCTCTCTGTCTTTGTCTCTCTGTCTCTGTCTCTCTCTCTCTCTCTCTCTCTCTCTCTCTCTGTCTCTCTCTCTGTCTTTGTCTCTCTGTCTCGGTCTCTCTGTCTCTCTCTCTTTCTCTCTGCCTCTCTGTCTCTGTCTCTGTTGCTCTGTCTCTCTGTCTCTCGGCTTTGTTTTTGCACCTGACTCCCAGAAAATCTACACAATGGGACGTTTTCTCTGTAGCTGATCGCGTCCGCCACAGCCCCTTCCCGACTGGCTCCCCAGCGGAGCCGCGGACCAAGTCCCAACAAAATGCTGGCGTTGGGTCACGGTCCGTGCCATCCATAAGGAAGGGGGAAGCCCACTATAGGGAGAAAAGGACGGGGGGGCTTGTGAATGCCCACCATGCTGTCAGGCTGGGTGCTGGCAGGGTCTCTTGATTGTCTTTTTCTCCAGTCCCGAGACCGGTTATTTAGCCGGGAGGAATTCACTGTACTGGGCCTCGTATCCAGGCCCGCTGCCCTAGACGCGGTGTGCCCTCCTCCAGAAAGACTATCCAATACACTAACTAGGTACTTTAGTGATTTTTAGATGCCGTGTGGTACCCATGAATATGCATTTAAGCCTTTTCTGCTGTGTTACGTTGATGACCTATATAAACACTAGATAACGCTAACGCTTCTGCTGCTGCCTTTTCTGTCACGTTCTCTTGGAGGCTGAGTTGAGGATGACGATCCATAAGCAACGCCCTTAACTACAGGTAGCATTTCAGGACAAAATAGATGACTTGAACCATTTATTGCGTAGAAAATCGCTTTTGCCATCGCTGGACTCTCAGCAGCTTTCTGTGCATCCACAAATGAATTCTGAGCTTCAGCTCGCTGAGGGAGGCGCTGTGGGGACTTTGCTAACTTCCCAAGGAATGGGGACTCGTTGACAGACTGTCCAAGAACACAATGAAGTCGCTGTATGACGCGTGGTGCTGGCACTGAGGTTATCCATTACCTTGTCTTGGATGCTCGCCGGAAATGGGTTGGGAAGAAGATTTCGAGGTTTTAGGGTGTTTGTCTCTCTTTTTCCTTTGGTTTCCTTTTTTCCTTTTTTTTTTTTTTCCTTTTGGGAGAATCAGGAAAGCTGGACATTTTGTGCCACTTGGGTTGAAAAAAAGATGGCCGAAATGTTTCGTTTTGCTCTTTATGATCACTTTTCTCCAAGGTCCCCTTCTCAATTCAAGGAAAGGAAAGGAGATGAGGGGACTTGGGCAGGTTGGCAAGCAGGGTACTTCTGAGGAAACCGGTTGGCACATGGCAACCAACTCTCAGAAGAATGTTCTCGACTGCACCATCAGAGTGACACCAAGGAGTCTCCCTGAAGAGGAGAGGGATCCGGATTCTCTCCCACACATCTCCATTCTGGGCGGCCATTTACCTCTCCAAGTATAGCCATGATGGAGGGCCCCAGAGAAGAAAGATGAGACCCATACTCTGTACAATGGACATTCAATCCTATAAGCAACATATTATAGGCATGTGTTCTTATGTGCACGTGAATTGGAATAATGGGTTCATGGGGATATCTTGAAAATTAGTTATATATATCTATATATATCTATTTTTTGTCCCTCCTGCCCTGAGCTCCTGTGGCTATTGACTTTGCTTAAAAAAAAAAAAAGAATAAATGAAGAAGACTCGGCACATATTTTATGGGGATGGAAATCTGGATCCACAAAGGAAATAAACCTTGAGGAGATTCATTGCAAAGTCCATCCAAAAAAGTCTGTCTAGAGAATTCTTTGCTAGTTTGGGTTCTTCAATGTCAGTGTAGACTAGAGCATCTCTAATCTGGAGCATAAGGGGATGAAACAAAGTATCTGCATCCATTATGTAATTAATATTTAAGGATAAAAATATATGTTATGCTGTATAAGGTAGTGACTCACTGAATGAAACAAGAAACCAGTCCAATGTTAAGTCATTTCCCAGCAAAAGAAGGAAAAAAAATATATAGATATATATATATATATATATATATATTTCATTGAACTTTCAACTCTTTTAAAAAATGTACCTAAAGATTTATTTAAAGTTTTGTTTTTATTCCACTTTTGTTTTGTTTTGTTTTCGGGTAGATTAATAAATCTGGCAGCTGATTTCTGCAAGACTGTTGCGTTTTGAATTTCTTACTGACTTGGCTCCTAACAAATGGAAAGTGATGATGGGTCGTGCTGTTGTGCCAAAAGAGGGCAATTTGTCCCCATATGTCTACAGAGGGTGGTTATTGCCTCTTCCTTTTACACGTTGAGAGAAACAGAGATATCTACCTTGGTTGGATCAAAGGCAGATTAGGGGACATGAAGGAAAGTTGACTCTTGAACCAGGAGAATGAAATTAGTGCCATTCCATGAAAAAGGCTTTGTTCCTTAAAGAACCCCTAACTTGCCCCTGCAACATCAAGAAAACCCTCCAGTTTGAAGAAGAGGAATTCTCTTCTTTTACATGTGAGAAGATTAAACAGCCAGGTGGATTAGTGAGGTGTATGATGTTCATGGCCCGTGAGAGGAGAAGGGTTTGCTGGGTCCCATTCACCAGATTCCCAATGCAGAGCTTCTTCCAGGGGACTCCACAATTGCCTCTCATAATGGTACTTGCTACATCCCTTCAAAGATTTTAGTTTATCCTTCCTTCCTTCCTTCCTTCCTTCCTTCC
>NW_025391201.1:0-6613 GCF_016433145.1 Gracilinanus agilis | reverse complement strand
GGGGGGGGGGGGGGGGGGGGGAGGAGGCTGAGCGTGTTCCTGTTCCTCCGCCATCTTGGCTCCGCCTGGCATCGCACCTTCTTCAGGAGGAGAGGAGGCAGAGAGGGTCAGTCGCATCCCAGAAAGGGAGAGGAGGAGGGCCGAGAGCAGGCCAGCAGAGAGCAGGCCAGCAGAGAGCAGGCCAGCGGCCTTAGTGAGGAATGAAGGGCCGGCCCAGGGTCAGGAAGACCCGAGTTCAGACGCCGCCTCGGGGCAGTCCCATGGCTGACCCTCTATTATGTCCTCAGTCAGACGGGGCCGGCGAGGCTGTGTAAGGACCCGTGAGAGGAGGCCCGGAGAAGGCTTTGGGAACCTCGTCGTGCCGAGGGAGGCCACCTCGCCACGCTGCTCCGCCGGTGCTGCAGGGGGGCCCTTGGCCTGGCCCTGCCCCGGGTGGCTTGGCTGGAGGTGGGGCTCTCGGTCCAGTCCTGGCCCGTCTGGTCCTTCGCCTTAAGTCGGGGAGGCGTCTCTGTCCTCCGCTACTGAAGACCTTGTTTTCCTCTGTGTCGGCCCCCCAGCCCGCTCGTGGCAGCCTCACCAGGGACGGGAGAAGAAAAAAGTCGCCCTTCGTCCGGAGGCGTGTGAGGAGGGAGGAAGACGAGGCAGGCAGACTCCTTGTGCTCGGCTTCTTCCCGGGGCGACCTCGAGGACTTGGGGTGGGTTAGCGGCCGCAGGCGCCAGGAGGGGCAGGAGGGGCAGCAGCTGGCCGGCCTCCACCCAGCGCGTGAGGCCC
This sequence comes from Gracilinanus agilis, assembly GCF_016433145.1. Lineage (NCBI taxonomy): Eukaryota > Metazoa > Chordata > Mammalia > Didelphimorphia > Didelphidae > Gracilinanus > Gracilinanus agilis. The sequence goes on along the minus strand of NW_025391201.1, from coordinate 5,841 downwards.
CGGCAGACCCGCAGGCCGAGGCTGGATGGCTCCTGGTCAGCGCTGGGCACCCGACAGCCGCCTCGGACTCCTCTCCTGCCAGCGGGCACCCTCAGCACGGCCTGCAGCGGCCAGCTTTTGCTCTGCCCTCCGGGGTGTTGGGGCGGCCTCCTAAAGAGGGGTCGCACGTCACAGAATAAAGCCAGAGACAGAGTTGGGCGTCCGGCTCATGGGAGAATTGGTGGCTATGAAATTGGTCTTCGTGGGGCTGCGAGGTGGCCCGATGCATAGAGAGCCAGGCTTGGAGACGGGAGGTCTTGGGTTCAAATCTGGCCTCTGCCACTTCCCAGCGCCCCCATCGCCTAGCGCTTGCCGCTCTTCTGTCTCAGAAGGTAGGGTCGGTTTTGTCTTTCCAGCGTACGAGGTCGGCCTAGCTTGCTTTATCTCGTGGCACCCTTCGCGCAGGGCTTCTGAGGGTCCCCGGGCTGGAGTTCTGGGTGTGCTGAGCTTGGAGGAGCCAGAAACGGCCTCTTACTTTCCCTCGGCTCGGCCTGAAAGCGTTTCCCCTTTGGGCACGGCGGCGGCGGGCCTTCTGAGCAGGGAACCTGTTATCTGGGGCCGCCACGCAGGGCAGGAGCCGTGTTCTAGGCTAATCTGCCCAGCGGCCCGGCCACATGGCTGGCCCACGTGGGGCGGGGCAGCAGAAGCCTGGCGGGGAGGGCCCGGGCGACGGGATGCCCAGGACGGGCCACTTGTTGCTGCCGCTCTGGGCCGGGAGGGAGCCTCGGCCTCGCTTCTGGGGCCTGCGGAGCTGAGGGGCGAGTGCTGCGTGGCCGAGTCCTCACGGGATGCGACACTTTCCAGGGTGGGCTCGCCAGGGAGGCCTCCCTCCCTGCACAGCTGGCAGAGGCCGTGGGGGGGGGGGGCTCTGCAGGCCCCTGGTTTTCTGCCTGCGTTTTTGCCAGCAGGGTTCAAGGCCTCCAGAACGGGGCCTCCTCCCTCTCGGTCTCCGTCCTTTGGTGCCGGGCCCCGGTGAGGGCCCCCGGACGGCTTCTGACCCAGAACACGTGAGGCTGCGCACCCCCATTTGGGGAAGCCGTGCTGTATGAAGCCTTTATTAACCCAAAACTCTCCCAGGGGACCTCCATTGGAGGGAGGGAAGGGGAGACGGACAGAGACCCAGAGACACAGAGAGAGAGACAGAGGGAGACTGGAGGGAAGGACAGAGGGAGGAGACAGACAGACAGAGAGACAGACAGACACAGAGACAGACAGGGAGAGAAAAAGAGAGAGATTTAGCCTTAGCAGTTCTCCAAGAAAGGCCCTCACTAAGGCTTGCAGGCGCTCTGGGGGACACCCCGGCTTTGGGGAAGCCTCAGCTCGGTGCCTGGGGGATTAGGTACATTCTTCCTCTTGGGAGCCTCTCTGGCTCTGGGCCTTGGCACAGGGGCAAGTGGGCACACAGGCCTGGCGCTGCTTCCGCCTGGACATAGAAGACTCAGACTTTGCTCCTGCGCTGACCTTCGGAGGTCGTGGAGAGCTATTTTAAGCACAGACGGTTCGTGGGTCCGGCTGTTCTTCGGCTTTCTCTGGAAGAGCCCGGACGTCCCTGTGCCAGGCGGGTGTCTGTGCCTCCTCCCAGGGGTGGCCTCGAAGGGCCTGTGGGTGACGGGTGTCTGACCATTGAGCCGTCCTTCCGTTCGTGGCCCTGCCCTTTGGCTGCGGTGGCAGGCGGTGTCCACGCGGCTCGTGACCCTTCTCACGGTCTCCCTGCTTTTTGCCGGGCCCCGTGCCGCCGGGTGCCCGGGATGAAGAGGTGCCCACGTGTCCTTGTTCTCGGGGAAGGTGCCCAGAAGCCGTCACAGTCTCGGGTTCATCTTTGCCCCGGACCGTCGGCCTCCTCGTCGCTCAAACTGCTTCCCGCCGCCGCCTGGGCGGACTGCAGACAAGGCTGCTCCCACCCCTTCCCCAGCCTCATTCCTGACCACGGAGGCAGCTGTGGGGGCTCCGTGGCGTTCCTCCCACAGCCCAGCGGCCCGCGTGGTCGGGGGCTTTGCCGTAGAGCTCTGTCGAGCCCGCGCTGCCTGTTCCCGAGCCTCAGGGACATCCCACGGCCAGGGCTTGCCCTGGGAGAAGAGCCGGAGCGGCTGCCCTCGGGGCGCCTCTTCTTTGGCCTCCCCGCCCTGGTGTGCTGCCTGGGCAGGACGGCGTTTAAGACCCCTTCCAGGCACGGCTGACCCCAATCCAGCTCCTCTGCTTGGAATCTGCTGGCTGCTGGGCACCGATTCGTGCTTCTGTGGTGGTGGGTGTTGGCTTGACCCACTTGCCTTAGAATTTGGGAATCGTGGAGCCGAGAGAGGGTGCCGAGGGCCCCCTGGGGGGAGCTTACTTGGGCCAGGTGCCAGGCCCTGCGCCGGCCGCCCGGGAGGATCTCAGAGGGAGGCTCAGAGGAGGCCAGAGAAGCCAGACGGCCGAGGCGAGCAAGGAGTAAGAGAGGGCCGGCGTGGCGGGAGGCCGGGGTCGCTGGGTCCGAGAGTCCATGTAAAGGAGGGAGGTGGAGGCGCCCCGCTTCACAAGGGTGGGGAAGGCCAACCAGAGGATTCTCTAGTTGACCCTGGAGGTACCAGGGAGCCCCGGTGCTTGTTGGCAGTGGCTGACGTGGGGGCTCTTAGAAAGGACAGGCTGGAGGCCAGCGTGGCACGGCCCGAGCGACGGGCCCAGGAAGGTGCCCCGCTGGCGGGCCTGGGAGGGTGGCCTCGATGGCTCTAGGGACGTTGGAGGGGAGGCTTTGGGGGAGATCATGCGTCCGTTTTGGACGTGTTGAGATCTGGTCTGAGGCAGCCCCTGGGCGGTAGCAGGTTTGGGGCTGGAGAGAGGGCTGGGGCTAGCTATTGCCCAGAGATCGGTGATGGTGGGGCCCACGGGGGGCTGAGGGAGAAGAGGGGACCCGGGCAGAGCCCGGAGGGGCGTCCGGGGCGAGTAGGTGCTGCCGTCTGGGGGAGGAAGGGACCAGACGGGGGAGGGGCAGCATCCAGTGAGGAAGTTTCTCCCCCCAGTAAGCTGCTCCATCTCTGGCACCGTCCGCTCGGATCCCCTCTGGAGCCCCTGAGAACGGCTCTTCCCTAGGAAGCTCGGCTGTGGTCTGCCAGCAGCCTCCTCTGCTGGCTCTCTTCCTTCTTCCCTCGGCTCGCCCACCCCTCGGGCTCCTCTGGAGTGTTGCCCACCCGGATGGGGACTCTGCCTGGCCTGGCCTGGCCTGGACGCTGTCCCTTTTCCCGGGGGCTGCCGCCCCGGGCCGTGTCTCATGGAGAGCCCCTAGGAGAGCTGTTGCCGGTCACCCCCACGTCACAGCTCCGTGTCCTTTCCTTGGGTGGGAGGCAGAGCTGGCCAGGGGTCTTCCAGGAGGGCCTGGCCGTCACGGAGGAGGGGGAGCCGCAGCGGGATGGACCCAGGAGTGCTGGCGTCCGGCGCCTCCCTTTACGGGAGAGGACGGGGAAGTGGAGAGAGCCCAAGGCCCCCGGGGGTGGGGGGAAGGGGCCAAGCTGAGCCAGGGCTTCGGCCCGCCATCTCCCTCCCGATTCGGGCCTTTTCTCGAAGCCTTGGCTGGCCCTGCTCAGAGGGCTTCTCGCGTCTGTAAGGCTGAGCGCCGTCTCTTCTGGCCGGGCCACGCGCCCGCCACGTCTCCAGGGGCTGCAGGAGTGGGAGGCCTGCCCGAGCCGTGGCCCCTGGCACCCTCTTGGCACCGGTGGCAAGGCGGCTCGCCGCGCATGTCGGGGGGGCTCACGGGCCTCCATTCTCTGTTCTCTTTCAGGCAAGAGTAAGGAGGCGGAGATCAAGCGGATAAACAAAGAACTGGCCAACATCCGATCCAAATTCAAAGGTGAGGCAGTGGCACGGCCAGCGCTGGCCCCGGGCCTCCCCGAGAACCTCGAGGTGGGGAGGGAGGGTTTGAGTCTGGGGTCTGGCCCGGGGCCCCTGGAAGGTGCTCCCCTCTGGGGCGACAGCCCGACAGGGTCCGGGTGGCCTAGCGAATGCCCAGCTCCGGGGTAAGAGCCTTTGAGGCTCTAATGGGGTAGCGGCACCAGGAAGGGAGGTGGCACGGGGAGAAGCCCCGGGTGCGAAGTGCCAGAAGAAGCAGAGTCGGGGAGGATGCAGCAGGGCTGTTGGGGAGGAGGCCGAGGAGGCGACTCGGTCCTTGTCCAGTGTCTGGGGCCCCCCCGCTCCCAGCCTGGGGGCTGCCCTGGCCTCCTGCTCACTCTCGCAGGCATAGCTTTGCCTGTCTGCGTGGCTCCAGGGCCTGTGACGGGTTCATTGGATTGTGTTCTCCGGGCGCTCGTGGGACCTCCACGTGGTCTCTGTGGCAGGCAGTTACACGTGAGGCTCTTCACTGCCGCCCCCATTTGCCTCCGTTTTTTCCTCTCGCCATTTTCAGTTGGTTTGGGAGGTTTACGTCCCCCGTGTTTCCTGCTGTGTCTGGTCCCCGATGGCCGTCCCGTAAAGGATGAAAGTTTGGGGGAGTCCCCGAGTCTGCAGCAGAGGGGTGGGGGGTCTCCCATCCAGCCCGCCGAGGCAGCCCCCTTTGGAGGAGGGGAGGCCTCGACCTTCTTCCCCGCTGTGGTGCGCTCTGGAGGGACTGCGGCTCCCTCGAGTGGTGTAGACGCCGTGGCAGGCCTCGGTGGGCTCCCGGCCGGCCGGCAGACCCTCCCTCACCCCTTTCTCCCCGACGCAGGCGACAAGGCTCTGGACGGTTACAGCAAGAAGAAGTACGTGTGTAAGCTGCTCTTCATCTTCCTCCTGGGCCACGACATCGACTTCGGCCACATGGAGGCGGTGAACCTGCTCAGCTCCAACCGGTACACGGAGAAGCAGATTGTGAGTCCCCCCGAGGCCCGCGTGCCCTGCCGGGCTGCGAGCTTGCCAGGAGCGTGCCGGAGTCCGGTCGGTCAGCTCGCCCGCAGGGGCCGCCCCAGAGTGCGAGAAGGGGGGGAGCTGGGAGAGAGCAGGGGAGAAGGCCAAGGGCAGAGGCCTGGAGGCAGGAGATGAGAGGGCCTCTGCGGCTGGAGGGGGGCCTGGTTCTGGAGGGCTTCGGAAGCTGAGAGAGGCGTCTCCTGGGTCCTCAAGTGCAAACCTGAGTGGGAGAAGGGTAGGAGAGGCGGCAGGCTCAGACCGCTCTGAGGAAGTGTGAGGGTCCCAGGGAGGGCGAGGACTGCACACCATGAAAGCATCGAGTGCGAGATGTCCTCGGCAGCTGGGAGCCCCTAGTTCCGATCCAGCCGCAGACCCCGATGAGCCGTGGGGCGCCGGGCCAGGCGCTTCGCCTCGCTCTGCTTCAGAAGCTTCAGATTTCTCACCTGTAAAATGGGGACAGTGACAGGGTGTCGTGAGGGTTGGCAGCTCAGAAGTGTTTGCTGCTGCTGTGATTATGATCGTTATTCCGGGCAGTCAGCGAGGCGGAAGCCTGAGGAGAGCCTGATCCAGGCCGGGAGTCCTGAGGAGTCGGAACGTCTGACTCACCCTGCTCGGACCCCTGGGCCCCCCCGAGACTGTCCTGGCGGGGCGGGAGCGAACGCAGCGCAGCGATTTCCAGCTCTTCATGGCCGCCACTAACTCCCTTTTCCCCGGCACGCAGGGCTACCTTTTCATCTCCGTCCTAGTGAACTCCAACAGCGAGCTCATTCGCCTGATCAATAATGCCATCAAGAATGACCTGGCAAGCCGCAACCCCACCTTCATGGGCCTGGCTCTGCACTGCATCGCCAACGTGGGCAGCCGCGAGATGGCCGAAGCCTTTGCTGGAGAAATCCCCAAAATCCTCGTGGCTGGGTGGGTGTCTGGCTGGAACAGTGGGCCGGCCTTCCCTCC
>NW_025391200.1:0-9306 GCF_016433145.1 Gracilinanus agilis | reverse complement strand
CTATTCATGTCTCTTGCCCATTTATCAATTGGGCAATGGCTTGATTTTTTATACAATTGCTTTAACTCCTTGTATATTTGAGTAATTAGACCCCTGTCAGAGTTTTTCGTTATAAAGATTTTTTCCCAATTTGTTGTTTCCCTTCTGATTTTGACTACATTGTTTTTGTTTGTACAAAAACTTTTTAGTTTAATATAATCAAAACCATTTAATTTACATTTTGTAATTTTCTCTAACTCTTGCTTGGTTTTAGTCCTTCCTTTCCCACAGATCTGACAAGTATACTATTCTGTGTTCACTTAACTTGTTTATAGTTTCCCTCTTTATATTCAAGTCATTCACCCATTCTGAATTTATCTTGGTGTAGGGTGTGAGATGTTGATCTAGACCTAATCTCTCCCCTATTGTTTTCCAAATTTCCCAGCAGTTTTTGTCAAATAGTGGATTCATGTCCCAAAAGTTGGGCTCTTTGGGTTTATCATACACTGTCTTGCTGATGTCATTTACCTCAAGTCTATTCCATTGATCCTCCTCTCTGTCTCTTAGCCAGTACCATATTGTTTTGATGACTGTTGCTTTATAGTATAGTTTAATATCTGGTACTGCTAGGCCTCCTTCCTTCACATTTTTTTTTCATTATTTCCCTTGAAATTCTTGATCTTTTGTTATTCCAAATGAAATTTGTTATAGTTTTTTCTAATTCAGTAAAGAAGTTTTTGGGTAGCTTGATAGGTATGGCGCTAAATAGGTAAATTAATTTGGGTAGGATTGTCATTTTTATTATGTTAGCTCGTCCTACCCATGAGCAATCAATGGCTTTCTAATTGTTTAGATCCAGTTTTATTTGTTTGGAAAGTGTTTTGTAGTTGTTTTCATATAATTGCTGTGTTTGTTTTGGTAGATAGATTCCTAAGTATTTTATATTGTCTAGGGTGATTTTAAATGGTGTTTCTCTTTCTACTTCTTGCTGCTCTAGTGTGTTGGAAATGTATAGGAATGCTGATGATTTATGTGCATTTATTTTGTATCCTGCAACTTTGCTAAAGTTGTTGATTATTTCTACAAGCCTCTTAGTTGATTCTCTAGGATTTTTTAAGTAGACCATCATATCATCTGCAAAGAGTGATAGCTTAGTCTCCTCTTTGCCCACTTTGATACCTTCAATTTCTTTTTCTTCTCTAATTGCAACTGCTAGTGTTTCTAGTACTATGTTGAATAATAGAGGTGATAATGGGCATCCTTGTTTTACTCCTGATCTTATTGGGAAGGCTTCTAATTTATCCCCATTGCATATGATGTTTGTTGATGGTTTTAGGTATATACTGTTTATTATTTTTAGGAAAGGTCCTTCTATTCCTATACTTTTCAGTGTTTTCAATAGGAATGGATGCCGTATTTTGTCAAAGGCTTTTTCAGCATCTATTGAGATAATCATGTGATTTTTGTTTGATAGACTGTTGATATGGTCAATTATGTGGATGGTTTTCCTAATGTTGAACCAACCTTGCATTCCTGGTATAAATCCCACCTGATCATGGTGGATGATCTTCTTAATTACTTGCTGGAGTCTCTTTGCTAGTATTCTATTTAAGATTTTTGCATCTATGTTCATTAGGGAGATTGGTCTGTAGTTTTCTTTCTCTGTTTTTGATCTCCCTGGCTTTGGAATCAGTACCATATTTGTGTTGTAAAAGGAATTTGGTAGGACTCTTTCTTTGCTTATCATATCAAATAATTTGTATAGTATTGGGATTAGTTGCTCTTTGAATGTCTGATAGAATTCACTTGTGAATCCATCAGGCCCTGGCGATTTTTTCTTAGGGAGTTCTTTGATGGCTTGTTCAATTTCTTTTGCTGATATGGGATTATTTAGGTATTCTATTTCTTCTACTGTTAATCTAAGCAGTTTATATTTTTGTAAATATTCATCCATATCTCCTAAATTGTTATATTTATTGCCATATAATTGGTAAATTTCTTTTTTTTAATTTAATAATTTTTATTTTTTAGAAAAGTTAACATGGTTACATGATTCATGCTCTTAGTTTCCCCTTCACCTTCCGACTTTCCCCACTATAGCCAATGTGCATTTCCACTGGTTTTAACATGTGCCATTGATCAAGACCTACTTCCAAATTGTTGATAGTTGCATTGGTGTGGTAGTTTCGAGTCTACATCCCTAATCATGTCTGCCTCAACCCATGTGTTCAAGCAGTTGCTTTTCTTCTGTGTTTCCACTCCTGTAGTTCTTCCTCTGAATGTGGGTAGCGTTCTTTTCCATAAGTCCCTCAGAATTCTCCTGGATCATTGCATTGCTGCTAGTACAGAAGTCTATTACATTCTATTTTACCACAGTGTATCGGTCTCTGTGTACAATGTTCTCCTGGCTTTGCTCCTTTCACTCTGCATCAATTCCTGGAGGTCTTTCCAGTACACATGGAATTCCTCCAGTTTATTATTCCTTTGAGCACAATAGTATTCCATCACCAGCATATACCACAATTTGTTCAGCCATTCCCCAATTGAAGGACATACCCTCATTTTCCAGTTCTTTGCCACCACAAAAAGCACAGCTATAAATATTTTTGTACAAGTCTGTTTACCTATGATCTCTTTGGGGTACAAACCCAACAGTGGTATGGCTGGATCAAAGGGCAGGCATTCTTTTATAGCCCTTTGAGCATAGTTCCAAATTGCCAGCCAGAATGGTTGGATCAGTTCACAACTCCACCAGCAATGCATTAATGTCCCCATTTTGCCACATCCCCTCCAACATTCATTGCTCTCCCCTTCTCTCATTTTAGCCAATCTGCTAGGTGTGAGGTGATACCTTAGAGTTGTTTTGATTTGCATTTCTCTAATTATTAGAGATTTAGAGCACTTTCTCATGTGCTTATTGATAGTTTTGATTTCTTTATGTGAAAATTGCCTATTCATCCATCTCCATTTTACAAATGAGAAAATGGAGACTTAATAGGTCACAGTGGAGAGTTAACTGCCTGGGGCTCAGAGTGATGAAGTAACTTGTCTAAGGTCACCCATTTGGTAAGATACAGAGTTGGACAATGGACCCAGGTTTCTTTAACTCCAGGAAAGGAAATTAGAATCCTGGAGAAAAAAAGCCAAGGAGAAGACATTATAGCTATCTTTAAAGGGTTCACATTAAAAAAAAAGTTATAAAACAACTAGGCTTATTCTGCTTATCCCCAGAAGTCAGAACTAAGTGTCATGGTCAGAAATGGCAGAGAAGCAGGTATCAGATTAATTTAACAACAACAACACAACAACAGCAGCATCAGTAACAACACAACAACAACAGCAGCAGCAGCAGCAACAACAACAACAACAACAGCAATAACAACAGCAACAACAGCAACAGCAGCAGCAGCAACAACAACAGCAATCATAGCTAACATTTATGTAGTGCTTACTAGGCACCAGGTACTGTGCTAAATGTTTTATGATTTTATGATTATGATCTCATTTGATCCTCGCAATAACTCTGGGAGACTTGTTCTTCTTTTAGTTCTCTCTGACTTCATGTCCCCATTCAGGGTTTTCTTGTCAAAGATAGTGGAGTGGTTTGCTATTTCCTTCTCCCAGCTCATTTTACAAATGAGGAAATGGAGGCAGTCAGGGTTAAGTAACTTGCTCAGTGTCACATAGCTAGTACATGTGTAGAAAGTTAATATTAATTTGTACCCCTTTTCGGCCCTCCAAAAAGCCTTTTGATTTTAAAACTCAGTTTGGTTTTAGGGCTGAAGCTAAGGTTCTCTCCCAGAGGCTGTGTTGGTTCCTCCATTCTTTCATCTGTGTGTAAAATCTAGCCAGCGGAGACTGAACTTTGGTGGGTGGTGAAGTAATCAGTTAGCTAGGTAGATGCCATGGTGGAAGCCAAGGCCACCTGTCACAGTGGCTGGGTGTTTAGAAGACCTGCCACTTCTTGAGAGAAGTCTCAAGTTCATTTCCTATGTGGCTGGTGTCCAATGAGAAATGTCTTAGGATGTGCTGCAGTGGGACTAGACGATTACATCATGAGGACCATATATTGACTTTGGGAACACGAAAATTGAGCTTTTTTTCCTTCCCAAATCTGGTGGCCCAGCCACTAGTGCTCATGTCTCTCTCCTGTAACCCTTGTTCAGGCTAGCTTAGCATCTGTTCAGACTGTATGAGTCCTCAGGCTAGTTTAGAACTTTTGAGCAGTCTTTTGATAAAATAGTGTCATAAAACTCAAAATAAATCCTCCAGAGAACTTCATTTGTCACAGTGTTTGAGGCTGACTTTGAATTCTGGTCCTCCTGACTCCAGTCCCAGCACTCTATCCACTGGAGAATCTGGTTGTTCTAACCCTGGGAGGTAGGTGCTATTATTATTCCCATTTGACTGATGAAGAAACTGAGGCAGGCACATAGTATGTCTTTAATCAATGCTTGTTGACTGACTGAAAAATAAATAGGCTAAAATGAAGTCAGGAGCAGGGATGGAAGGGGTAGGTTTCAAGGACCTATTTGGCATTCATATCAGAATCTAGATTCCTGGGAGCTGGCGCTGAGAAAGAGAGGTGACTGATTTTAGGCATGCAATGAATAGGAGTAGACAGTTTCATAAGGTCACACAATTAATAAATATAGGAGGCCACATTTGAACTCATTTCTGATTCCATCCCTATTCGCTATATTATCTAGCTATTATATATTTGCTATATTATCTATCACTATGCGCTATACTATCTAACAACTTCTTCCACAAGGAGTCACAGAGAAGTAGGACAGCTTTAAAAGTTATATGTTGGATTTATTATATACTTGGAAAAAAAGCAAGCTCCATATAGCAGAGATTTACTTGCATTTACTATCCTTTTCTGTTCTACAATTGATATGGAAATGCTGGTTTTATTTGATTTTAAGTTCAGAATTTAAAGGGAAAAAAAGATAATGGTTTTTTTTTAAGATAATGTTATAGGCTATCTCTGGTGGTAGTGTTCTTCCCTTCTCCTTCCTCCCTAGTAATTCAAACTGAGGTTGGATGACCAACAGAATGTGGTAGAGCAAATTCCTCTTCAGTTCTATAAGAGGTCACTTGATCTCTAGTGCATCTTTCTTTTTCCTTGCCCCAATACATCTGCCAAGAGAATCTTCCTCAGCAACCTATGATGTCACTCCCTCATTTTTATTGTACTGATCTGGGTATAGCAGGTCTCTTCCCTCCCACTGCCTCAATCCCTACCAGTCCAATGGAATATAGTCTCCTCAAGGGAAAGAACGGTTTCACTTTTATCAATCAATCAACAACCATTTGTGCCTACTGTGTACCAGTGATGGGGGATACAACTTGAAGAAGGAGACTCTATTCATCCACATACATATATAATTATTGTCTATATAGAATATATGCACAAATGGATCCAAGGGAGTTTTAAAAGGGATGACACTTACTTGCAGCTGGTGAGGTGGAGGCGAGCATCAGGAAAGGCTTCATGAAGAAGATTGCATTTGAGTTGAGTCTTGAAGGGAATGACATTCCAAGAGACTAATGTGAAGAGGGGGCTCATTCCAAGTATGGCGCACAGTCCATGCAAAAAAGCAGGGAGACAGGAGAAAGGAGTATAATATGTAAGGGATAGCTATAGCCGCTCAATGCAACTAGACCATAAATTGTACAGACAGGAATGATGTATAAGAAGACTGGAAAGCTGGGAAGGGGCAAGGTTGAAAGTGGAATTAAATGCAAAACAGAAGGGTTTATATGTGATCCTAGAAGAGACACTGGGGTTTATTGGGTAAGGGAGTTCTCAATTACCAAGCATAGTATTTTGCACAAAGGAGGAGATTGTTGTTTGTTGAATTAATTCTAATCTAAGATCATGCAATTCTGTAATTTTGTTTGTGACACCCCTCTGTCTCCCCTCCCCAGAATAACATGGATGTTGCCATCAGTCTTATCCAGAGAACAGGCGACTGGTCTGGGGCAAATGACTCAGGACATTAGAAAGGGGCTTGTCTGCTTCTTTGATAAATCTAGCTGAATAGACACAGCTGACCTTTAACTCATAAGGCATTGTATTTTCTATTCTGGTCTCTGGATAATGGATGGGGAGCAATGGGAGGATAAGCGTAAGCTTTCCTAGTCATGAATGGCAATTCTGTAGGAACTAATAATGTTACAATTATTGGCGATAACAAAAGAATCCATCAACCAAGCATCCTGGAAAGTCATTTGTATTCATGGTCATCTCTTATGTCTGGAGACATTTCACAAGGAGCCTGGCCTTGCTGTACATTTCTTGGGTCTCTGGTTAGTGTTGACAATGTAATTTTCTGCTGCATCTGGGGAGAAAAATAATCGCAGTTAAAACTTTCAGATTCTAGAGATAAGGGATTTAGGGTGTACTTATACGGAGATCCACAGGTTGCTAAAGGACCTTTAATGGAGGGGACCTTTGAGATCACCTAGGGCCAGAGATGATGCAGCTAGGTGTTACAGTTGATAGAGCACTGAGCTTCAAATCAGGAAGGTTCACCTTCCTGAGTTCAAGTCTAGCCTCAGACACTAGCTGAGTGACCCTGAGCAAGTCACTTAACCCTATTTGCCTCATCTATAAAATGAGCTGAAAAAGGAACAGGGAAACCCTCCCAATATCTTTGCCAAGAAACTCCTAAATAAGTTTATGAAGAATCAGATGCCACTGAAACAACTGAACAACAACAGCAAAAAGATTGTAGATTTAGATTTGGTACTTGGAGGACATCTAAATTAGTCTAATCCCATTTTACAGATGAGCCAAACTGAGGGTCTGAGAAGGGGAAGTGGCTTGTCCAAATTCCCATAGCTAGGCTAGGACTAGAATCCAGCTCTTCTGACTTCTCCTGCTATGTGCTCCCTAAATGCCATGAATCCACAGTGTCGCTGATCTCCTACTAGATTGGAAGCTCCTTGAAGGTTCGAAGGCTCCTCTTTGTTTCTCCCTGGACAAAGGCAAGTGTTTTTCCCAACAGAGGTGCTCAAGCAGCACCACTGATTGGTTGAGACTGAAGTTAAATGCATTTCTTTCCCCCTCCCTGCCTCTACAACATAAAATCTCGGAGGTCCAGGACCGTGTCATTTTTGCTTCTGTATCCCTAGACTTTAACTACAGGAAGAAACTGATAAATATTTATCGAATTGAGATGGATTGTATATGCGAGGTGATCTGTATAAAAGATTCCAAAGTATTCTCTGAAGTTAGATGAGCCTTGGCAAGGTTTATTATCTGAAATCTCAAGGTTGGAAGAAAGGATGTCTTTCAGATTTGCTATAATAGAACTCACAAAAGACTATTCTCCCTCTCATATATTTCAGTCTGTGATCTCAGCAGCATTGTTCATGGAAGGATAATAGAACTGGTTTAACTATCTCAAACAGCAGAGAAATGTGAACTTCTATTCATATAAAGCTAAATATAGATGTAAATTTGAGCTCAGGCTTATTGGCCAACCTGTTTTATTTGTGATTTAATTCCTAATGGCTTTTTAAGTTTTGCATGTACTGAAAAGCTTATTCCTAGCTCTAGCAGTAATAGCAATAAAGGTTACTCCGGATGTGAACACAGAATTATATTACCTGACAAATATACCGGCTGCTTCTGTGCAGCTCTTCTACTCTCGGAGGGTAGAAATGGCACATTTGACTGTAGATTCCTTCCAAAAAAATTTTGGAGGACATGATTTGTTCTCGTTGCATCTCTATAAGATTTTCACTCAGATGATTTAGGTCATTTAAGGCAGCCTGGTGATAGGCATCAAGAACTTACCAGCCCCCCTTCCCCTGCCCCACCACCACCATGTAGATGGATGGAGAGAAAAATAAATGTTGTCAGGAAGCTGGTGCTCTTGTTGACATCAGGGGGAAATGTTACCCTTCCACTTGAACATTTCTTTTTTAATTTCTTTTTTCAATTAACAAGCATTTGTTTCCTCTCCCTACTTCCTTTCCCCACACATAGGAAAAAAGGAAAAGCAAAAACAAAAACAAAACCCTCGTAATAAATATGCATTGTCAAGCAAAGCAAATTCCCACACTGGCCATGTAAAAATGTATTTCTGATTCTGCATTTCGGGTCTACCGCCTGTCAGGAGATGGCATTCTTCATCATCTGTCGCTGAAAGGTCATGGCATTGACCAGAGTTCTTAAGTCTTTCAAAGTTGTTTGTGTTTATGATGTCGTTATTGTAGAAATTGTTGTTCTGGTCAGGAGCACGTTAAAAGGGAGGCCCATTTTCCCCTCAGAAGTCTATCTGCCCCAATCTGTCAGCAACCTGAAAAATGGGAGATTATCGATTGTTTTGACTCTTCCATTCTCCACATTTGTTTAGTTGGCTACTCAATGGTGTCCTTGATTAGGAAACAGCAACCAAAAGGCTAATAAACAGCCTCTACTGCCAGTTTTTTTCAGCTAGATGCTTTCTGGTAAGCAGCCACACACTCCCAAGGGTACAGGTGGCCACATTAAGCATGGTATAACAACTTAGAAAATGTGGCATTTGAAAAGACCACAGCTATGACTCAATTCTCCTTCACACCTGTACTACTGCTGGGTAAACTGGTTATGAGCTGTTCTCTTTGTCTCTACTCTGGGAAACAAAAATAAGGGAGAAGTAAATACTCATTTGCTATGGATGCTAGACAAAAGGAAAATAATATAGCTTGCTCATTTTATGTTTTCCTCAACCAGTCCTAGTTACTTCAGTTGTACAAAATCATACCTCACATTTATATAGTGATTTCCTCCCAATACCTCTGTGAGCTAGGTAGCTTGTAATCCCTATTTTACAGCCAGGGAAACTGATGCTTTGAGATTTTTAAGGGGCCAGTTCCTCATCATGTAGTTAATATGTTGAAGGCTGGAGCTGAACTTAGACATCCTGACTCCAAGCCCATGAAGGGTAGTAATGGTAATGTCTCAGGGGTGTGTGTGTGTGTGTGTGTGTGTGTGTGTGTGTTTAAAACACAGACAGAAAGAGCAAGGAAGAAAAGAAGAGCAAGGAAGGAAGGAGACAGAGAGAGAAAGGAGAGACAGAAAGACAGAGAGAAATAGAGACAGATTCAGAGAAGAAGTGGGGGACAGAGAGAAGAAAAGAGAGACAGAGAGAAAAACATGGAACCAGAGAGAAAGAGCGAGGAAAAAAGAGAGCAAAGGAGATAGGGGAGGAGGGAGGGGATAGAGAAAGAAAGATAGAGAAAGAGAAAGGGTAGGGTGGGAAAGAAAGGAGAGGGGAGAAGGAAGAGGTGGGGAGGGAGAGAGAGTGAGAAAGAGAAATTGGGGAG
>NW_025391199.1:0-8198 GCF_016433145.1 Gracilinanus agilis | reverse complement strand
AGTCAATACTATGTAATGGCTCCAAGGCAGAAGTGTGGTAAGGGCTAGGCAATGGGGGTCAAGTGACTTGCCCAGGGTCACACAGCTGGGAAGTGTCTGAGGCCATATTTGAACCCAGGACCTCCCATCTCTAGGCCTGGCTCTCAATCCACTGAGCTACCCAGCTGCCCCCACCTTGTTGCTTTTCTGCTTTGGAACCAATACACAGTATTACATCTAAGACAGAAAGTAAGAGTTTAATTTTTTTTAAAGAGTAAGACAGGACTGAAAAACAACTGAAGAAAATGTGCCAGCCACAGCACTGTTTATCATTTGATTTTCAAAACAACCCTGGGAGGGTGGTGCCATTATGATTCCCATATTACAACTTAAGAAACTGAGGCAGACTAGAGAAATGTTTTGCCCAGTGTCACACAGCTAGTAAATGTCAGAGGCTGGATTTGAACACAGGTCTTCCCAACCCAAGTCTGAGCTAGCTAGCTGTACTAGGAAAGCTGTTGAACATGTCTCTGTGCCTCCATCAACTCCCTCACAATTTCTATAGAAAGATTGTTTTCTGAGCTGGTAGAAGAAGTTCCCATATGGGTGAAGTCATCCATTCTGGATATAATAAAATAGATTGTCAGAGCCAGAAGGACCCTTATAGATCAGTTAGTCCAGCTCCCTCACATCTCAGAGGAGAGAACTGAAGCCCAATCTGGCTAAGCAGCTCTCCTAAAGCCCTCTAGATATGAAAGGACAGAAGCAGGATTTGAACCTTGATCCTCAGATCCCAGAATGAATGCTTTCCCCATTGTGTCACACTCCCTCCTCTCTGTGGTCTCTCCTGTCTCTGTCTCTGTCTCTCTCTGTGTCTGTCTCTTTGACTTAGCAATTCTTATTTCTGGGAAAAAAAACTCAATGAAAGAGCAGTTTTTGATGGGCGCTTACAAGATGTCAGGTGCGAAAAGTGACATTTATCTCTCCAGTATAACATTTTCACTCAAATCCCATTCATCACCGGGTGCGCTCAGTACGTGGAGCACTAGGGATGGGGACGAGAGCCCTGCTGTCCTAAGGACGGGACATGATGTATGGAGTGAGTGAATGCTTTAGAAATGCTTGTCGACTTGAAGACTCTCCAACAAGAGATTACTGTAAGAATATTATGGATAATAGGGGGCAGCTGGGTGGCTCAGTGGATGGAGAGCCAAGCCTAGAGACGGGAGGTCCTGGTTCAAATCTAGCCTCAGACACTTCCTAGCTGTGTGACCCTGGACAAGTCACTTCACCCCCATTGCCTAGCCCTTCCCACTCTTCTGCCTTGGAACCAATACACAGTATTGATTATAAGACAGAAGGGAAGAGCTAATTTATTTTTTAATTTTTAAGAAAAATTTTCCATGGCTCCATTATTCCTGTTTTTACTTTCCCAGAAGGGAAGGGTTTAAAAGAAGGTGGAGAGGGGCTGTTTGGGCAGTGGTGATTCTTCTTCCTATCCCACGTCTCCACTCTCCTAAGCTCAGGTTGGATAACTACTTATATGGTATATTGTAGAAGGAATTTGGGGGGAGTGGGGAGAGAGGGGTACAGGCTGACCTAAAGGGCCAGTCCTGAAATTCTGTGGCGCATCCAGAGAATGAATGGCCAGGTTTGTCAAGAGGGGGTGTATTTGGGGGGAATAAAAGAGAAACCGATTCAAAATAGTCATTCTAAGATGCTTTCAATTGAGTGACTGATACGCCCTCATTTCTAGTTTCTCCATGGGGCAGGCAGGAGAGAAGGGAGTGGTACCTCGTTTATTTAGGATGGATGTAGAAGTCGGCTTTGGCTGAGTAGGTGGGAGGGAGAGGTTATTCAGAACGTGCCAGCACGTTCGACTCTCCCGAGGGAAAGACCCAGTTTGTCCTTTCTCCCTCCCATTGAGGGTTGCCCTGGAGGAGTTGCAGAGTCATCTTTCAGTGTCTCCTTTGATCAAAGGGATGCTGGTACTGATGCCAGCTACTGAGGAGACTTTGATGGGCAGTTTCTAGGAAACCTGGGTCAGAGAGTGAGGCAGGGAGGGTGCAGCAGGCAGGGTGGAGGGAGTCGGTACAGATGGCTAGCTTGCTCTGCTGGGGCTTTTCGGGGGGCCTGGATTTTTTTCTCCCCACGAAAGGGATTCTGCTTGGATCATCTCCCAGCTCGGTTCTGTCCCTGAGCTCTGGAACTGAAATTTTGCAGCTTTCTCCCACCCAACAGATGCTCCTGCCATTTTCAAAGTTACGAGGATTTTTCAGAGTGATGGTACACCCAACTCTCTGTACCCTAGCCTGTGGGATTTCTATTAGCTCTCCTTGAACCCCACAAATGAGACCATACCCGCCTACAATGCTTAGAAAAGGCCCCAGCTCTTTCCAGGAGCGGAGTGTTCCTCTTTGCTCCATTTTGGCTTGGGTTGAAGATGGTTCTGAGTACATTCCCAAGGGGCACTTAGGTGGCACAGTGGAGAGAACGAGGGGCATGGGGTCAGGGAAGAACTGAGTTCAAATCTGACTTGAGACTTTGCAGTTGTATGACCCTGGACAAGTCATTTAAATCTATTTGCCTCAGTTTCTCAACTGGAAAATGAGTTGGAGAAGGAAATGGCAAACTACTCCAGTATCTTTGACAAGAAATCCCCTAAAAGGGTTATGAAGAACTAAATGACCAAATAACAACAGTCATTCCCAGAGTCAATATTAAAAACAAGCAAGTAACCCATCAGATTACAGCCATTATTTTCCTTATTAATACAGAGATCTTTAGACCTCCGATGATAAGGACAGAACGGTTCAATGGAAAGACCCCTGGATCCTGAGTCAGAGAACCTGAGTTTGAATCTCAGCTTTGCTATTTAATCTTTGTGACCCTGAGCAAGTTATTTAGCCTCTTTGGGCCTCAGTTTGTTTTCTCCCAAAATGGAGGCCTTGAACGTAGGACACAAAGATCCCACCACAGGAGCAGATGGAAAGGATGGGGAACCCATGGCCTGAGTCTCCCTTTATAACTATTTAAAATTATTATCCCTTCTCTGCCAGGTTCAGAAAAATGTTCTTAAATCCACAATCCAGGGCAGGGCTTCTTTTTAAAAAATGCTTACCCTTTGTCTTAAAATCAATACTATGTATTGGTTCCAAGGCAGAAGAAGGTTAAGAACCAGGCAATGGTGGTTAAATGACTTACCCAGGGTCACACAGCTAGGAAGTGTCTGAGGCCAGATTTGAATCCAGGACCTCCCGTCTCTAGACCTGGCTTTCAATCCACTGAGCTACCAGTTGCCCTTTAGGACAGAGATTTTTAACATATAATCCGTGAACTTGTTTTAAAAAAATATTTTGAGAATTCTTTCATGATAATTGGTTTCTATTATAAATTTATTTATTTTATACATTTAAAAACCTTGTTCTTAGAAGAAAGGGATCCATAGGCTTCTTTCATCAGTCCTCTCAAGGGATCCATGCCACAAAAAGGTTAGGAACCCTAATCTCAGGTCGAGTTCTCTCTTTGAACACTTAGTCCAATTACAAGTAGGAAGGAGAAAGTCAAGGCGCCATATTCTTGGCTTCCTTTAAGGAGATAATGAGAACAGTGAGCTCACTTGTTCCTGACAGTATCAGATACTTTTCTCCCATATGCTGACTAGTTTCCAAACTCTTCTCTTTTAAACATTTTTTCCTAAAAAAAAAAACAACCTCACCCACAAAAACACATCTATTTTTCCATTTAAGGCAAAAAAAAAAAAAAGAAAATAGAACCATAGATTTCAAGCCAGAAGGGACCTTTAAGGTCATCCAAACCAGCCATCTCATTTATCACATGAATGGAGGCCCAGACACGTTCAGTGACTTGCACAAAGACATTTGAGGACCATGGAACAGATTTTTGACTCTTAGTGCTTTGTTGTGTTTCAGTCTTGTCTGACTCGATTCCATTTGGGGTTTTCCTGTCAAAGGCACTTGAGTGGTTTGCCATTTCCTTCTCCAGCTCATTTGACAGATGAGGAAACTGAGGTAAATAGGGTACAGTGACTTGCCCAGGGTCATACAGCTAGGTTTGCCATTTCCTTCTCCAGCTCATTTGACAGATGAGGAAACTGAGGTACACAAAGTGAAGTGACTTGCCCAGGGTCACACAGCTAGGTTTGCCATTTCCTTCTCCAGCTCATTTGACAGATTAGTAAACTGAGGTAAACAGGGTGAAGTGACTTGCTCAGGGTTATACAGCTAGTAAGTGTCTCAGATTAGATTTGAACTCAGGAAGATGAGTCTACCTGACTCCAAGGCCATTGTTCCATCACTGAACTCACCCAGCTGTCCCAAAGAACAAACAGTTTGTCTCTTTCTAGCCAGAATGGTAATTAGGAATAGTTTTACCTGAGCAGAGGGGGAGGTGGGCTGCCCTGGATAACAAGAGGATGATCTTATCACAGGTACACGGAATCCCCCCTCTCTCTGCCCGAGTGTCCCCACGGTCACCGTGGGATGATGGATGACCTTAAAGCAAGGCACAGAGATGGGGCGATGCCGAGAAGAAGCACCCATCTCCCCCCAGCACCTTGGGGCAAATTGCCTCCTGCCACACTTTAGTTATACTTCTGGTCTTGGGAACTTCTCCATGAGGAAAAGAGATTTTTCACCATCTCCTTTTTTCCTGCTTTACGGAACTTGCTCTCACCTTCTTCTCTCACAAAAATCTTCTCACGGGGCCCAGAGCCACTAATGTTTCTGAAGCTCTTTCTTGGAGGCACCCTACAAGTGCCACGAGAGTGAAATGAATGTTCCCACCAAAGGAAGCTGACAAGTGGAAGTGTCAGAGATCGCAGAGCAGCAGTTCCTGGCTTGAAAAAAAATGTCCTTAAAGTGTTTTCCTACTGGGTAAATACTGCCTGTTTTTGCAGATAGAAGGGAAATAACCACAGGCCGCCAAGCATGGTGATTTTAAAAAGAGGCCCGCGGTTCACCCTTCAAAATCACTTCTTTTGCCATATTTCACAGTCCTCGCCTCTGCCTTTTAAGATTCTGGCTTCATTCAAGGCTTGGCTTACCACCTCCTAGAGGAAGCCGTTCCTGATTATTTCAGAGGCTCTAGATACCATCTAGGTCAGCCCCATCATTCCCTAATTTTGCTGAAGAAACAGAATCTCAGGGAGGTTAAGCTTAGTCACATAAGGAGTAAGTTCTAGAGCCAGGTTATTAGTAATAACAAGGACAACAGTAAAAATAGTTTATATAGTAGAGATTTACAAAGGGCTATTTGTACCGATTGTGTCATCAGATCTTCAGAACCATATTATTATTATCCACATTATGCAGATTGAAGAAACTGAGGCTTTCAAAAGTTGAAATAACTCGCCCACCTTCATCTAGGTCAGTGATTCCCAAAGTGGGCGCCACCGCCCCCTGGTGGGTACTGCAGTGATCCAGGGGAGAGGTGATGGCCACAGGTGCATTTATCTTTGCTATTAAACTTAAAAAAATTTAATTTCCAGGGGGCTAAGTAATATTTTTTCTGGAAAGGGGGTGGGAAGCCAAAAAAGTTTGGGAACCACTGGTCTAGATGAACAAACCACTTTGAATCTCCACAGCCTTCTCCAGTCACCCAGCAAATCTATTGGGTTTGCACTGATGTTTCAACAACAATCTCCTTCACTTGTCAGGTCTTTTAGATGAATATTAGATGTGAAAACACTGAGATTTTCCAAATCTCACCAAGCGGCTCTTAGGACCTCCTTTCAGAACAGGGTCAGCCCAGGAGTGAAACCAGTTGGATAACTGTCTCTCACAGCACACTGGGAAAATTCTCTTTTACCCATAAGTCCATCTGAGATTCCATTCAAAATGTAAAGAAACCTAGCTTATAAATCTCTTATGCATTTATCAATAACTTATGTTAACTCTTAATTAATAAATAATTCTCTACAATGCCAACAGCTAACCTTATATCTCTTGATGTAACCTAAATGCCAACAGAGCATCCAGTCTATTCCTTATCAGAAGGGATCCCTTATTGTCCCTACATGACTAGCCCATGTTTTGTTTTTTAACCTTTACCTCTTGTCTTAGATTCAATACTGTTGGTTGGTTCCAAGGCAGAAGAGCGGTAAGGGCTGAGCAATGAGGGTGAAGTGATTTGCCCAGCGTTATACAGCTATTAATTATCTGAGGCCAGATTTGAACTCAGGAAGACTCATTTTCCTGCTTCTAAGCCCATTTCTCTATTCACTGTGCCACTTAGCTATCACTTGGGGAATGAATACTAGATACTTTAATACATATACTTGATTGATTTGACTGATTGATTTAATCTGAATTTTGTTGCCCTGGTCTTGTCTTTCGAGTTATATTTTTGTAGTCACTATATTTTTATATTATTCCATTGGCTTTTGATCCTAGAACTAGACACTGATGTGATCTCAGAAGCCATTTAGTTGCATCTCCTCATTTCAGAAACAAAGAAACTGAGACCTGGGATGGTTAAGTGATAGTAAACATCCAAAGTAGGATTTGAATTCAGTTTTTCTGACTTATATTTTTCCACTGGACTATTCATTTGCTTTCTCTACTTTGAATCATTACATAAAATCTTCTACTTTCTGAATTCTTAGTATCTACCATTTATCATGACATTATCTGATAGCATTTATGTAACAGCTCATTCATCTTCCAACTGATAGGCATAGATTTGTTTCCCTCTTTCTTGTGATCACAAATCCTCTCATGGACATTTTTGTGTGGGGGGCCTTTCCTTGTTGTCCCTAACTTCTTAGGGCTAGAGTTCTAGTCATTGGACCCCTGTATCCAAAGGAATAAATGAGTAACTTGCAGGCTTCCAAATGTTTTTCTAGAACAGTTGAACCAACTTGTAGATTTGCTAATAATAAAGAGTTATGCCTTTTTTCCCATTGCCCCATCAACAAAAACGAGTTTTCACATTTTTAGTATTTCATGGGTGTGCTGGGATGCCTAAGAACCTTTCAGTGTTTCTTGAGGTGCTCTTGCATCTTCAAGAAAAGAGTACCAAGGGAGACAGCTAGGTGGCTGTGAGACCCTGGACAAGTCACTTAACCCCCCTTGCCTAGCCTTTCCCTCTGCCCTAGAACCAATACAGAAGATGGAAATAAAGAGTAACCAAAAAAAAAAAAAAACTAGTACAAAAATGGAAAAAATTCTAGGCAGAATAAGCCTGGGCTACCTCCTTCAAGGAGGAGCTAAAGATCTCAAATCTTCCTTAGTTAGCTCTGCTCCCCTCAAATCCTCCCTGGGCGTTTGGAGGAGATGATCACTAATTAAGACCCATTACCAATGCTGTCACTTAGCAGACCAACCTGAACTTGAGCCTGGTACTCCAGTGATCTATTTTGGCTGGCTTTGGAGAGGAAGGTGGACTTCCTGCCCCTGCCAGACCTGATTTCCCTCCCCAAATGGGACTCTACTGTGCTGAGAACAGCTGATGTCAATACCACCGGTGATGTGGCTGGGAATTTTCATTTGCTCATTAGGCTGGAATAGATTTCCCCTGCTTAGCAACTTCAGCCTGATGGAAATTTTTTTTAACTTCTCACTTTCTATAAAGAGATGAAAAATGCTTGTTAGCCTAGAAAACACAGGGGGTGAATGACATTAAAAAATATTTCTACAGCCCAATTCTATAATCTTTCTTAATTTCTGACGGGACTTAAGGGGTGAGACTGGAAGCTCCAACGGGCACATTAGACCTCATGGCAGAATCATTTGGAAGAAGAAAAAAAACAAAACACCTCATTGAACTCTTTCTGCAAAGTCTTGTTTTTGAACCACTGCCGTGGCTCTCCAGAAGAGCAAGGACGTAGGATGAGCCTGTGAAATATTGTGAAATTCATTGTAAACCTTCAAGTGCTATGTAAATGCTGCTGTTCTTCTTCTTATTTTGTGGCTGATCCCTACACATTTTCATGGGAATTCCAGAATCCCTGAATGTAAAAGTAATAAGAAAGACAATAACAATAATAATAAATAGCCAATATTTATATAGTACCTACTTGATGTTAGGCACCGTGCTGGACATTTTATAAACATGATCTCATTTGATCTTCACAATAACTTTGGGAGTTAGTTGCTATTATTATTATTATTTATAATATATGTGATATTATTATATATAATATATTATAATATAACCACAATTATTTATTTATATATTTGCAAGCACAGGCTCATATA
>NW_025391198.1:0-6187 GCF_016433145.1 Gracilinanus agilis | reverse complement strand
CATACATACATATATATATATATATATATAAATTATATTATCACTGGGAGCCTTATCAGGTGTCCTCCAATGAATAAATAAGGCAAAAAGGGTAAGTGACTTGCCCAGCGTCACACAGCTAAGAAGTATGTGAGGCCAGATTTGAACCCAGAAAGATGAGTTTTCCTAACTCCAAGAACGGCACTATCCACTGCACCACCTAGCTACAAAAGTTATCATTAAGCCTTGTATTTATTGTCTATAGCGTTCTATGTTGTAATGCCCCTTCCCAGCACTGGCATCCTCTATGTTCTAAGGTCCCTTCCATTTTTGCTGTCTATCCCATGACTTAGCCTTGACACTTACCTGGTAATAGCAATGGCCCGAAACTCTTTGTGCCCTTCTGAGATGGCCTTCTGAATGGCGGTTCGTTCTGCACAGGTGCCTAGTGGGTAGGAAGCATTTTCTATGTTGCACCCTAAGGACACAAGCATATGATTGACCAAATAACTGGAGGAGATCTCAAAAAATCCTGAAGTGGGAAAGATGATTCTCCGAGTCTATACAAAGGACCCAGGTTCTAAAATGGTGCCGAGGGACCAGTCCAGACCCTGGTGTGACGGGCATCCAGACTTAAACCAACTGAGCAGGACCAGGATATTGAGGAGGACAGAAACCATGCCATAAAAAGAAAGGTTAAAGGCACTGGAGAACATTTAACTTGGAGAAGCAAAGACTTAATTAAGGCATTTGCAGCTGGATAGAGAGCTAGACTTGGAGTCAGGAAGACTCATCTTCCCAAGTTCAAATCTGGCCTCAGACATTTCCTAGCTGCATGACTCTGGGCAAATCACTTACCATTTAAAGCTTAGTTTCTTTATGTATAAAATGAGCTGAGAAGAAAGAGAAGAAAATGACAGACCATTCCAGAGTCTTTGCCAAGAAAATTCCACACAAGGTCAAGAAGGGTTGGACATGACCAACGAGAACAACAAATTTTCTAGTTACCTAACGAGTTGTGGTGGAGATGTGGGAATAGCCTTGTTCTGCTTGGCCCCAGAAGGCAAAATTAGGAACAGAGGGAAGTTGTAGAGTGGCAGATTTCAGTTAGAGATATACAGAAAAGCTTCCTAACGATTAAGAGCTGTCCAGCAATGGGATGGGCTGGACTGGAAGAGAGTTCTTGTAGTCATTCGGGCAGAGAGGCTGGCCCACCGTTTGTCAGGGAGAGAAGAGCACCTCCAAGAAAGTCAAGCAAAAATATGTAGTTATATGGAGGAAGGCAGTGATAACACTATATATAGGAGACGCTAAGTCATGGGATAGACTATATATAGGAGAATCCCCTTGTAGGAAGAGGCGACATTGGAACTTGGAGGGATTTAGGGATTTTAGAGGTTTCAAGGTGAGAAAGAAAGGCATTTCAGGTATGGAAGAAGGTCTGTGCAAAAGTTTAGAAGTGGAAGAAATATTGTCATATATGAGGAACATCATGGAGTGTGAAGGAGAATAATGTGAAATCAGCCTGGATTATAGGTTTGAGCCAGACAGTAAAGGACTTTAAATTCTGAACAGAAGAGTTCGTATTTTGTGCTAAAGTCACTGAAGTTTTTTGAGCAGGGGTCTGATTTCTGACCTTTTGAAATACCAAAATGGCAGCTCTGCAGAGGATATATTGGAGAAGGGAAGAGACTGGAGGCAGAGACCAGCCCGGTGAATGGTTGATTATTCTGAGGCCTGGAAGAAAACGCTACAATGCCACTAAAAATGATACTCAACTAGGAGAAAATTCTATGATTCTGCCAATGCGAGGAAACTGCCATTGTGGGAATTGTCTACATGAAATCAGATCAGCACTACCTATGCTTAGTAAATATGTCTGAAAGTTGCTAGGGAGCACGTAGAGCTTACATTACCTGATCGGGGTCACAAAGCTAGTGAATTATTGATAGAGGCAGTAATTGAACCCAGGTCTTCCTGATACCCAGCCTAGCACTTGCTCCATTATGCCACATTAGTTAAAAAATTATAAACATGAGGAGAAGCTAGGTAGTGAGTGTATAAAGCCCCCGGCTTGGAATCAGGAAGACTCATCTTCATGAGTTCAGTAGACCTCAGACACTTACTAGCTACGTGACCATGGCAAGTCACCCCCTTTGCCTCCAACAAATCCTAAAACAAAACGAAGAAATTCTGAATGAATCTAACGATCATTTATTAAGCGTCTACTGGGCACAAAGCCCCCCCATGCTTGATGCTAGGAATATAGATAGAACAAAGAAAAATACTAATCCTTGACTTGTGTTCTCTTAAAGGGAGGATTTAGAGCAAGTAATGTAAAAGGAAGCAAGCAGAATGAGAACAATGATAATACAGATAGTTGGCTGGCTGGCTAGATAGATGGACATATTGTATAGATAGAAAGATAAGAGAGAAGGAAGGAAACAGAGAATAGCTAGGAAGATAGAAGAAGAGAAAAATGGCTAGATAGATGGAGAGATAAGAGAAGGAAGGAAACAGAGAATAGCTAGAAAGATAGAAAAAGAGAAGAATGGCTAGATAGATGGAGAGATAGAAGGATAGAGATGGATAGCATGATTGACAAAAGGAAAGAGATCAATTAATGGATAGAGGATAGGTAGATAGGATATAAGGATGGAGAGATCAATAGAGAAGGATGGATGAATAGGTAGGGAGAAAGATGGAAAGATCAGTGGATAGAGTTTAGATGAATAGATGGATAAGCAATTATTATTAAGCAATTATTTTGAACCCTACAGGCACTGCCAAGTACTGGGAATATAATAAATACAAGTAAACAAGACAGTTCCTGTCCTCAGGGAGTTCATAATATAGTGGGGGAAGAGATTGTTATATGATTGTCAGAGTATCCTTTTTCTAGGAGGGAGGTACTATTGGCTTCAAGGGTACCCTCTTAGATGTACCATTCCCCATGCCACATCCCTATCTTTTCTCTCTTCGTTGGTTGAATTCTTGCCCATCTCTTAAAGCCCAACTCAAATGCCAGTTCTTCCAAAGAGCTTTCCCTGCTTCTCAGGGCAGATATCTCAGAACATTGTGTGCATGTCTCCAAAGTCCTCACATTCAACATCCTGTATTATATTTATCTGGGTCAGTGTCTTGGAAAGGCAGCAAGGTGCAGTAGGAATAGTGCTGGATTTAGAAAAAGAAGAACTTAAGTTTGAATCCTGCCACTTACTACTGTTTGTCCTTGGGCAATTCACTTCCCTCTCGAAGGCTTTGTTCCTTTATTTATAAAATTAGGATGATTTCACTTTTATATATCTTGTATTTACATAGTTGTTTGCTGCCTCTCCCATTAGAATGAAAGCTCCTTTAAGGCAGACTTGCCTCTATGTATCATCATGGATTAATATAGTATCCAGCAGATTTTAATGTATATGATAAATGCATATAATATTATAATAATGAATATATATAATACAATAATGCATGTATAGAATATAATGAATATAATAATGTATAGAATAAATGTTCATTTACCAACTGAAAAAATAAAATTAAATAAAATTGGGATGTTGGACTCAGTGACCTCTAAGGAGTCATATATCTATGATCCTGCAATACCTTTACTAGACAGAGAGCTCCATGAAGACAAGAACTGTGGAATTACACCTTGTAGCTTCCACAAGACCTAGCCCAGTGTTCTTCACAAAGCAGATGCTTAAGTGCATGGGAAGGAAAAAGTATAGACCCAAAATATGTACAGGTAGGAATTGATCCAAATTATCAGTCATTCAGTCAGCAAGTTTCATTCAAGGGTAACTAGGTGGGACAGTGGGCATAGACAGGAAGATGAGTTCATATCTGACCTCAGGTACTTACTAGCCAAATGCACCTGGGTTTCATCTGTGAAATGGGGATAATAATAGCACCCACCTCCCAGGATTATTATGGGGATGGGAAACAAATGAGATAACTTTGCAAACTTTAAGCACTATCTAACTGCTAGCTGTTATTATTATTGATTAAGCATTTACTAAGTTCTAGGCATGGCATCAATTTCAACGTTGAGATGAATGGATAGACAGAATAAGATGGGACACCAGAAGGAGCAACTAATAAATTGTTAGTCTGTCAATAAAAATGTATTAAATAAGGACCTACTATGTCCCAAGCAATGTGTTAAGTGGGGATGCAAAGATAGGCAAAAAAAAAAACAAAAAAACTGTGTCTTGGGGGCAGCTGGGCGGTTCAGCGGATTAAGAGCTAGATCTAGAGGACAGGCAGTCCTAAGTTTAAATCTGACCTCAGACACTTCCTAGCTGTGTGACCCTAGGCAAGTCACTTAACCCCTATTCCCTAACCCTTACTGTTCTTCTGTCTTAAAACCAAGTATTGGGTAAGGGTTTAAAAAAAAACAACCCTGTTATCTTAAGAGATATTTTTGATAGAACTCTATTCTGGAGTGATTTTATTTTAGGGGGAAATGTATTCTGAATTATTTTGTTTTGGGGAAAAATGTATTCTGGAGTTATTTTATTTTGCAGGAGGTGAGGGATGAGATAAGAGTCCAACCTCTGATATCAAGGATGTGGGGAACTTCCAGTGTGGAAACTCTGACCCTGATGCAGGTCAACAATTTATACCTTATATCAACCCATACCTTACAATTTTTGAGTGCTGCCTGGAAGCCCTGAGAGATTAAATTTCTTGCCAATAGTCCTACCGTTTGGGGGTTCAGAGGCAGGATTCTAAAGTTGTTAACCTTTACTCCACAAAGCCCTCCATAGTTATAAATACATATTTAATTGATAATTGATAAAATAATATTTAATTGATATTAGTGGAATATAAGATCCCAGAGGGTAAGGATTTATCTCTGTTTTGCCTTTCTATTCCCTAGTGCTCAAGTCAGTGCCTGACACATAGTAGAAATATTATAAATGCTGTGAGTTAAGTGTATAGTAACCTCCGATTATTGGTTTGTTTGTCATCATTCCCCACCCCCCACCCCCTTTAAAGAAGAGATTTTAGGTGGGTTAGCTTGCTCATTTTCCTTCCATAAACTATTTATTTCTTTAAAGCCCTTACTTGTCTCAGAATTGATACTGTATGGATTCTAAGGCAGAAGAGCAGTAAGGGCTTGGCAACTGAGGTTAAGTGACTTGCCCAGGGTCACACAGTTATAATGCCCATAAATTTTTTTTTTTTTTAAATTTTAAACCCTTAACTTCTGTGTTTTTGACTTATAGGTGGAAGAGTGGTAAGGGTAGGCAATGGGGGTCAAGTGACTTGCCCAGGGTCACACAGCTGGGAAGTGTCTGAGGCCGGATTTGAACCTAGGACCTCCCGTCTCTAGGCATGGCTCTCAATCCACTGAGCTACCCAGCTGCCCCAATGCCCATAAATTTTTAATAACATCCACTTACTTTATGCAAACTCCTCTGCTGCATTCAGTAGAAACAAAGGGCAGTTCCTAACCACAGTGTAATATTTAGACAGTTTCCTCATTGTACCATCATTTTTACGGACTGTCAAAAGAATGCACAAGGTACAAGATGGGTTGCAAAACTTGGACTGTCCCAAGAACACACAAGGAACCAGATGGGTTGCAAAACTGAAATACTTATCTTACTGATGGGAAATGTTACCAACAGAGGAGGAAGTGAATGAAAAACATTTTTATGAGACACAAGCCAAGCCTTGATATGACTCAGCCCCAAACAGCTGGGATTGGGACTCCAGCATTCTGTAAAAAGCTAATCCCCAAATCCTCCATGTGATTCTCAAGTTTCTACTAAAACCTGCTTATCTAGAGGTGGCAGGGCAGAGAAGAAAAAAGCCTTGGGCTGACAAGTCAGAAACCCTGAGTTTCAGTTCCAGCTTGACTATTTAACTAGCTTTGAGATCCTAGAAGCCTCAGTTTTTTCCCCCTGAAAATTGGGAAATTAATCTTTGCACTATGAATCTCATAAGGATGTTATGAGAAAAGTGCTTTGGGTACAGTAAAGGACCATAGAATAGGAGCTGGTATTATCATTGTTTATAGGAAGTAAAATGTTGTCTTAACAGAGAAAAACCTAGAAGGAGTGACTTTTAAAGTTTTATTTAGTTTTATCATTTATTTTCTATTATTATATTAAAATATTTATTTCTATTAATGGAAATTAAAATATGTATAAATACATTTATAAATATATAGATATGAAGTATATTTATAAAT
>NW_025391197.1:0-2924 GCF_016433145.1 Gracilinanus agilis | reverse complement strand
AGAGTGCGCAGGCGCAGACTGGCCTGGGGCTGGGGCGGGGCGCGACGGGGCCTCGCGTTGCCATTGGCCGGTGGGCCCGGGGGGCGTGTCAGTGACGCAACACCCAAGCGGCCTCAAGTAGCGGCGAGGCCCGCCGAGCCCGGATTTTCTGGCTGGTGGTTGAGAGCGCGGCTTCCTGCTGCTGCTTCCCTGCTGGTGGGTGAACCGGGCCGAGGCGGAGGCTCGAGAAGGCCTGCCGGCTTCCGGCGCGCTCCGCGGGGCGTGGGGGAGGGAGGTGACCGGTGTCGGGCCACCGTCCAGCCTAGTGCGGGGGTTCCGGGATTAGGGGAAGCTGCCCACAGGGGGAGTGCCATGGCCTGAGCCGGCAGGCAGGTCTCTCGGACCAGAAGGCTGAGGTACAGGACGCCCGGGGGGCTCCCCGAGGTCTCCCTGACCCCCGCACCCCGGTTCCCCCTCAGTGCCAGGCCCGTGGCTGGTGGGTGCGGCGGGAGCATGCCCAGCTGGTCGTGGCGGTGCGGGTGGCTGGCCCTGGTGGCCGTCCCTCTGGGCCTCCTGGGAGCCTGCGGTGAGTGGTCACTTCCTCATTCCTGGGCAGCCCCTCTCCCCTTCCCGTTTTTGGGGTTCCCTCGCGGGTTTGGGCATCAGCAGGTCTGGGGTGGGCCCCTCCTGCCCCGTGGTGCCAACTCCCTGCCTGGGGAATCCGTACTCGGGTGCCAAGGATGGAACGGGCACCTTGGCACAAGATGCCCCGAAAGAGGAGACCCCTGGGCGCCCGCTGAGACGGTGGGGACTCAGCCGAGGCTTCTCTGGCTCCCTCCCTCAGACGCCGCAGCTCTTGGCCTCAGCGCGCCCCGGGTCGTCAAGCTGGAGCGCGGCAGCTCGGATAACGTCTCCTTCGCTCTGGGGTGAGCGTCCCGGCCAGCCCGGCACCCCCCTCGTCTTCGCCCTTTCCTCCCTTTGCCCCACCTCGAGGCACCCCGTGTGTGTCCCGGGCAGTGCCAGGGCCCTCCTCCCTCCCTCCCCTTTCGGAGCGGGGGGCCCCGACCAGACTTGGGCTGTCGGCCCTCCCCCCGTGGGGATGGGTGGACGCTGACCCCGCCACCGGACGTGCCCCGGCCAACCTCAGCCCAGGTCCACCTCCCTGTGTGGGAGAGCAGGCGGGATCTGAACTCGGGGCTCCTGACTTTCTGACCCTCCCCATGTGAACACGGAACAGCCCCCCTCAGACTCCTGTCCCCCCGCAGGACCCCCACAGACACCGCTACAGCCGTAAGGCTCGACCTTGTCTATTTTTCGAGAAACAAGACAATCCTGGAGTTCCCTGAGGAAGTGAGTGTCGGGGCTAGGCCGGGGCTCAGGGGGCAGGGCAGGAGGGGCGTGGCTCTGGGCCGCCGAGGGCACACGGCCAGGGTCTGTGCCTCCGACAGGTGCTGGTGCCCGCGGGGCAGAAGGCGGCCTCTTTCCCCGTGACGGGGCAGGACGTGGGCCAGGTGACCCTCCGACTCCACAGCAACCACTCCAACGAGACCAGGTGAGAGCCGGCTGGGCACCGGCTGGGCACCGGGCATTGGGCACCCGCTGGGCTGTCTCTCACCAGCCCTCTGGTCCCCCCAGTGCCCTGGTCCACTTCCTGGTGACCCGCAGCCGCACGCTGGAAGGGCTTAACCAGGTCATCGGCTGGATCTACTTCGTGGCCTGGTCCGTGTCCTTCTACCCGCAGGTGTTTGAAAACTGGCGGCGCAAAAGGTGAGAGCTCCCGCCTGGCACCCCTTGGCACTGTGCCGTACCTGCTTCCCATTCGGAGGCAGGATTTATCCCGTGGTCGAATGAAGCGGGGAGCCCCCCTGCCCCCCGCTGCCATGGACATGGTCCCCGAGCCTTCTGGGGCCCTGCTGCCCGCCCTGCAGGGAATTTAGGGTGAGGAGCAAGGGGTTCCCCCTTGGGCCTCTAAGGTGCTCCAGAAGGGGGAGGAGCCGAGTGGTGTCCCCCAGGGCCCTCGAGGGTGCCCCAGAAGGTGGCTGGCTGCAGCGGGCAGAGGGCAGGGGCCGCCTCTCCCCAGGACCCCGTGGCTCTTCTAGCTCGTATGCCACAGAAATGGCACCAGAAGCCCGGGAGAGAAGGAGGGGAATTCTGAAGGGGCATCGGGGCATGGCGGGGCCCGGAGGGGGGCACCGCTGACATCTCTCGCTAAGCGGCAGGGTGAAGGCCCGGCCTCTTCTGGGAGGCAGCACTGTGGAGAACTGGGAGCCTCACCTAGGAGGCTGGCCCTGAGCTGGGCTAGGAGGGAAAGGCCATGCCGTGAGGCAGCGAGGAGGAAGGTCCGGAGAGCGTCGTGTCGTGGGGCAGCTCCATGGCTCAGTGGGGAGACAAGAGGTCCCGGGTTCCAGTCTGGCCTCACCTCCTGGCTGTGTGACCCTGAACAGGTCACTTAACCCCCAGTGCTCAGCCCTTACTGCTCTTCCACCTGGGAACCCATTCTTAGTGTGGAATCTAAGACAGATGGAGCCCTCTCCCCTCTCAGCCCGGCGGCTCCCCCAGCTTTGGGCCTTCGTCCCCCATGCCCGTGACCAGCCGTGAGCAGGGAAGGGCCGAGGTGTACCCAGGGAGGCCCAGGCTCTTCTTTGAGCCCTTCAGGGGGCAGAGAGGCTCCGCTGGCCTGGAGGCTGCTGCTGGGGGCTCAGCAAGCTGGGCCTGGAGGCCGGCGGTCCTGGGGGCCAGCCTGGCCCCAGCGGCCTCCTCGCCGCACACCCTACTGGCGCAGAAAAGGCGACTCGCTGCCCTGTGCCCAGGCCAGCCTCTCGTTCGCTTCTCTCGCAGCGTGGTGGGTCTCAGCTTCGACTTCATCGCGCTGAACCTCACGGGCTTCATCGCCTACGCCGTGTTCAACGTGGGCCTCTTCTGGGTCCCCTACGTCAAGGTAAGGG
>NW_025391196.1:0-5244 GCF_016433145.1 Gracilinanus agilis | reverse complement strand
GGATTTTCCCAACCTTTACCTCGTGCCTCAGAGACCAGAGATCAGACGGGTTTTCTCCTGGATAACAGCCACAAGAGGCTGCTTAAATTGCTGACAGCAGCTGGAGGGGTTTCAGCTGGGAAAGCCCACTGAGCCAGCCTGAAGATAATTCCTCTCTGTGCCAGCTTAAGAAGGACATGGCTAGCTGCCATTAGAGTAGGTTAGCAGGCAGAAGAGAGGAAGGGAAAAGAACGTTGTCAGGCCAAAGCTTAGGCTTGGCTTAGGCCAACAAGACTTCCTAACTCCTTTTGTGAATAGACTAAGGATTCCTAATCCCTCTTTCTGAACCCTTCCTGGATCCTGTGTTAATAAACCACCCAGTTAAGACACCAGGCAGTCATGTAGGATTTGTGAAGGGAGAGTGTGAAAGAGGAAATTCGGGGAGGCAATTTTAATAAGCTTCCATTAAGTAAAACATGAAGCTGTCTGCCATTACTGCCTCCCTGACAGGAACTGGGTCCAGAAGAGGCTTTCTAGGGGGCCAGGCCAATTCGTTAAGCCCTCGCAACATGTCTGAACCATACCTGATAGAAGTCCTTCTGTGAAAATGGTTCCTGTCCTTCTCTGTTCGCAATACCATCACAGGATAAACCTCTTGAAGCTCTTAGCGTTAAGGTGAAGGGTAATGAGTTTTTTACTTAAACAATCTTTTAGAGTTCTCCCTCCACCCTTTTAACAAAAGGAAGCCATTCCTGGGGATTTCCAGGGACAAAGAAATTGCAAAAAGTAGCAGAGCAGATGGTGTCTCTGACCCAGACTCTAGAGGCAAGAATTGACATTCTTGCAAGTATTTTTGTTTATGCAGAATATGAAAAATAAATTCTCCCAATTTCCTCCTCTCCTTCTTGGGGGAAACTATGCCTCAGTTTCCCAAATGAGTTACCCCAATGTGAAGACTATACATTACATGGAAGGCTTACCTGGGATGCTTGGGTGCTTTTCAACATAATATTTTAAACGATTATTAAATGCCTGGATAGAGCAGTGACGGGGGCACCCCTCATGGGTAGTCATTAAGGTGGTATCCCCCCTTCTGCCATAAGAGTCCTACCAGCAAACAAAATAACAGAATATGGGAGAGACATGAAAGTGATTGATGACGCAACTTCCACTCAAGAGACTGTTATGTCCAAGGACTCAAAGTCTATTTTCTATTTTCCCCAATTATAATATAAGAAATCTGACAGTCTAGGTGAAATGGGCATTTACTAAAGTCTAAAATACCCAGATTAACATAAGAGGAAATAGAATACTCAAATAATCCCATATTAGAAAAAGAAATTGAAAAAGCCATCAATGAACTTCCCAAGAAAAAAATCCCCAAGGCCAGACAGAATGATAAGTGAATTCTATCAGGCAGTGTTAAAGAACAGTTAAACCCAATTCTATGGAAAATATCTGGCAAAGAAATAGTCCTAAAAATTCTTTTTCTGACACAAATATGGTGCCAATACCTAAGCCAGGAAAGCCAAAAAGAGAGAAATAAAATACAGACCAGTTTCCTTAATGAATATTGATGCAAAAATCTTAAATAATATATTAGCAGAGATGACAGCAATCAATTACAAAGACTATATAAGATGACCAGAAGGGATTTTTACCAGGAATGCAAGGCTGATTTAATATTGGGAAATCTATCAGCATAACTGACCATATCAAAACCAAACAATAATAAAAATGGCAGTATCTCAATAGATGTAGAAAAAAACCCTCAACAAACTACAACACCCATTCGTATTTAAAACACTGGAAAGCCTAGGAATAAAAGGACCTTTCCTTAAAATAATAAATAGTATCTATCTAAAACCATCAGCAGGTCTCATCTGCAATAGGGATAAGTTAGAAGCTTGCCCAGTAAGGTCAGGAATGAAGCATGGATGCCCATTGTCACCACTATAATTTAATATTCTGCTACAAATTTTAGCTTTAGGAATAAAAGAAGAGAAAGAAATTGAAGGAGTTAAAGTAGGCAGTTAGGAAACTAAACTATCATTCTTTGCAGAGGATTTGATGATCTACTTAGAGAATCCTAGAGAATCAACTGAAAAACGAGTTAAAATAATAACATGAGCAAAGTTTCAAAATACAAAATAAACGCACATAAATCATTAGCATTTCTGTATATTTCCACCAAAGTCCAGGGGAAATGTTAGAAAGGGAATTTCCATTTAAAATCACACTAGACAACATAAAATACTTAGCAATCAATTTGCCAAGACCAATGTAGGAATTATATGTACACAATTACAAAAAAAAAAATACAACAAAAACTTCTCACACAAATAAAATTGGATCTAAACAAATGGAAAAACATTAGTTACTCATGGGTAGGTTGAGCATTTAACATAATAAAAATGACAATCCTACCTAAATTAATTTACTTCTTCAGTGCTATAAGAAACTACAAAAAATCTGTTTTATGGATTTGGAAAAAGTAATAGCAAAATTTATCTGGAAGAACAAAAGATAAAAAAATATTAAAGGAATTATTGAAAAATAATTATGAAGGATGGTGGCAGAGCCGTGCCAGATCTGAAATTGTATCATAAAGCAGTAATCACCAAAAACATCTGGTACTGGCTAAGAAATAAAATTGTGGATCAATGGAAAAGATTAGGTGTAACTGATCTTAACAATTTAGTTTTTGATAAACCCAGAAACCCCAGCTTCTAGAATTAGAAGTCACTATGTGACAAAAATTGGTGAGAAAATTGGAAAACAGTATGGCAAAAATTAGGTAGAGATCAATATCTCACACTCCATACCAAGATAAGTTCAAAATGGGACTATGATTTGAACATAGAAAGAAAGAGATATAAGTATAGTAGAGGAACATAAAATAGCTTACCTGTCAGATCAATGGAGAAAAAAATAATTTATTACCCAAAACAAGATAGAAAACATTACAGCATTTAAAAATAATTTTGACTGTATTAAATTTAAAGGATTTTGTACAAATCCATTTTAACCAAGATTAGAAGGGAAACAACAAATTGGGGGAGGGATTTTAATGGCAAATTTCTCTGATAAAGGTCTCATTTCTCAAATGCATCAAGAACTTAAATAAATTTCTAGGAATCCATGGCATTCTTATTCAAGAAATGTTTCAGATATGAATAAGCACTTTTCAGATAAAGACACCAAAGTCATCATTAATTATATAAAAATGTTCTGAATCCCTCTTGATTAGAGAAGTGCAAATTAAATTAAAACAACTGGGAGGGGCCACTCACACCTATCAAATTTGGCTAATATGACAGTAGAGGGAAATGATAACAATTGGAGGTACTATGACAAATTTGGGACTCATGCATTGATGGTGGAGTTGTGAACTGATCCCATCAATCTGAAGGGCAATTTGGAATTATGCACAAAGGGGTATAAACACTGCATACATTTTAATCCAGTAATAACTCTACTCAGTCTGTGTCCCAAAGAGCTCTTTTTTTTTTTTAAAGAGGTAATGGGCCACGTGTACAAAGATATTTATTTATACCTGCTCTTTTTGTAGTAGTAAAGAATTAGAAAGAGAAGGGATGTCCATCAGTTGGGGAATGGCTGAACACATTGTGGTATATGATAGTGATGCAATACTATTGAATGAGGAACAGGGTGATTTCAGGAAGATCTGGGAAGACCTCCATGGACTAATGTAGAGTGAAATAAGCAGAACCAGGAAAACACAGTAACAACAGTATTGTGGAATGATCAACTGCAATAGACTTACCTTCTGTCTGCAATACAACAATCCAGGACAATACTGGGGGATTTATGACAAAGAATGTGATCCACCCAAACAGAAAGAACTCTCAGAGTCAGAATGCAGATGAAAGGACAGCATTTTTCACTAGTTTGGGTTCCTGTTTTGGAGTGATGGTTTTCTTTTTTTTTTTTTTTTTTTTTTTTTTCTTTTTTTATTTTAAACCCTTAACTTCTGTGTATTGACTTATAGGTGGAAGAATGGTAAGGGTAGGCAATGGGGGTCAAGTGACTTGCCCAGGATCACACAGCTGGGAAGTGTCTGAGGCCGGATTTGAACCTAGGACCTCCCGTCTCTAGGCCTGGCTCTCAATCCACTGAGCTACCCAGCTGCCCCGGAGTGATGGTTTTCTATGATTATTCTCTTACCAAAATGAACAATACAGAAATATGTTTTCCATGCTAATACATGTATAACCCAGATCAAATCAGTTGCCATCTCTGGGAGAGAGAAAGGAAGGCAGGAAGGGAGATGAGTTCAATCATAAAACTTGGGAAAACTTATGAAGAAATGTATTACATGTAATTGGTAAGTTTTTAAAACATACCTAAATATACCAACCTAACATCATGTTCTAGCTGTAGCTGTGCCTCCTCTGACCTGGTGTAGATCAAGGAGATACAGGAGAGCCTGTCCTGCTCTCCACCTGTCAGAGCTGGGACTGGCAGCAGGAAGCCAATGGCAGCTGCTTCATTGTGAACCAGATGGCCCCTGAGGTGGGGGAGCCAACCTAGACCCTGGCAGATGCCAAGATGATGGCTACTTCCATGGGGCTGCACCCATTCCTGTTCCCAGGGTTCTGGGACTCAGTGTCTATCTGGTTATGAGAAAGGATGTTGGTTAAGATGATGTTGGTGCCTCAGAGCATCCCAGGAATAGGGGGATCATTAGGACCATTTTAAGGATGAAGAAATTGAGACTGAGAAAACTTCACTGACAGTTCCAGGCTCCTCAGCTCAGATTTGGGTGAGACCAGGTTTGCTCTCCAGTCTTCCTGACTCCAGTGCCAGCAGCTTGACTCTCTGTGGTGCCTCTGTGGGTCTCAATAAGGGGTGCTGATTACTGATGGGACTATATTGTATGAGGACTGAGGCAGCTGTGGGTCTGGTGAAGAGCAGAGTCATTGTTAGTAGCACTGAGTAGACTTAATGAAGAGCCCTGAATGTCATGTCAGCTTGCCCAGTGCTTGGGGTAGGTGGTGGCTGATAGTCTCTGCCTGGCCAGTAGGGCCTGGCTGAGGTCTTGCCAGATGGGCAAGACTCAGGGAGGGTTTCCCAGTATTTAAGTCTCAGACTGAGCTTCGGGGTGCCAGGACAAGGCTGGGTGGTTCTGTGGGTGCTTTTCCCCAGAGCTGTGCACACGGGGACAGTCAGCCAGGGGAGTCCCCTCTGCTCACTCTTCATGGCTCCTCAGGGTCCATTTATGTCACTTTCTGGAAGTTTAAC
>NW_025391195.1:0-6114 GCF_016433145.1 Gracilinanus agilis | reverse complement strand
TTCTCTGCATATTCACTAACTGAGGATGTCCTGCTTTGGTGGGGATGAGCCTGAGGCCGAGAGAAAGCTCTCGGGGAAGCTTCCTGGAAAGGGGGGCTCCCCCCGCCTGAGCCGTGCCCTCACTGGCTCTCTCTTAGGCCACTGGAGACAAACTGGGGACTGTGGAGGGGATCTTCTCTACAGCATCCATGAGACAAGCCAGCTAGGGGTTGGGGATGCAAAGGCGCATCGCCCGCTCGCCCGGAGGAGCTTGTCTGGGGAGAGGTGGAAATCCTTATCCACTCCGCTTTGGGTCGTTCCAATTATTAGGACATGGTTCCTTCCTCCTAGCCTAAATCTCCCCCAGGGTAACTCCCTCCGCTACCAGCCGGATCTTCTTTTCTCTGGGCTAACTTTCTCTCTTATGGACTTGGACTGCCAGCCTGAGGACTCCTAAAGAGCGGAGAGCTCCTGCCTTCCAAGAGGAGGCTCCTTCCACTTTGGGGTTATTCCAATTGGGAGAAGGGAATGGCAAAGGCCGCCGGCGTCTCTGCCAAGAAAGCCCTCCACGGGGCCACGAGGAGTGGAGCGCAGCTGAAACATGACTGTAAGGCTGATGGATTGTTCGAAAACTTTCCCCAATCGCCAGTGCCCGCAGCTCCTGCACCTGCCCTCTGGGGCCAAGAGGAATAGAGCGAATCCCTGGGACCCCCAGCAGCCCTTCCCGAGTCTTCTTCCCACCGAGTATCTGGCGTTCCTACAACCTCTCCTCTCATCAGCCAGGCTTTCACTGTCCTGCCTGCCCTCCTCTGGACGCTCTCCCATTGGGCGAGGCTGGTC
Source organism: Gracilinanus agilis (assembly GCF_016433145.1). Taxonomy (NCBI): domain Eukaryota; kingdom Metazoa; phylum Chordata; class Mammalia; order Didelphimorphia; family Didelphidae; genus Gracilinanus; species Gracilinanus agilis. The sequence continues at coordinate 5,295 of NW_025391195.1, read as the reverse complement.
CCCCCTTGGGGTCCCTTTCAGCCCTAGCTAGGCTCCAGAGGGCCTTCCAGGACCCGTGTCTGGCTTCATGTCACACACACAGCTGAGTCATTTCGAGTTTACAGTCGTCATCCAGCTTTGCACGAACTGCTGCCTCATCGTGCATCTTCCCCATCCTGGGGTTGTGTAAGATCTCTGTCTCTCTCTCTCTGTCTCTCTCTCTCTCTGTCTCTCTCTCTCTGTCTCTCTCTCTCTCTGTCTCTCTCTCTCTGTCTCTCTCTCTCTCTCTGTCTCTCTCTCTCTCTGTCTCTCTCTCTCTGTCTCTCTCTCTCTCTCTCTCTCTGTCTCTCTCTCTCTCTCTCTCTCTTCTCTCTCTCCCCTCTCTGTCTCTCTTTCTGTCGCTCTGTCTCTCTCTGTCTCTGTCTCTGTCTCTGTCTGTCTGTCTGTCTGTCGCTCTCTGTCTCTCTGTCTCTGTCTCTGTCTCTCTCTGTCTCTCTCTCTCTGTCTCTCTCTGTCTCTCTCTCTCTCCCTCTCTGTCTCTCTCTCTCTCTGTCTCTGTCTCTCTCTGTCTCTGTCTCTGTCTCTCTGTCTCTGTCTCTGTCTCTCTCTCTCTCTCTTTTTTTTTTTTTACACAACCTCAGGGTAAGCCAGTCATCCTGAACTGCATTTCATCATGCTAGAGTTGGTCCATTGTTTCAGCCTGCCAAGATCGGGTTAGAATCTCATTCTGTCATCCAGGGCGTCAGCTCACCCTCCCAGCTTTGCATCATCTGAAAACTTAGCAAGAAGGACGACATCCAAGCCACTGACCAAAAAAGGTGCCAAGGAAAGGGCCCTGAGGCATCCCGCTCGAGCTCCACCGGTCATCCCCTGCATTCTGGGCCATCTTCTGTTGCCCGGACTTTTGTACTGCCCTTGGACTTTGATGGCTCTGGAAGAGAAAGGGAGGTCCATGACTTTGGGTCTTTCTTCAACCCTATTCACTGGGAAATCAAGATATCACCCTGGGGTTGCCATTGGTCCTCTTCAAAATGAAGGATGAACAATAATATTGTTTTAGGCTTCTTCTCCACATCACAGTGGATAAAAAAAAAAAAACAGATAAAAACAAACAAAAACAAAAACAACAGATAAAAAACAATTGTAGAAATCATGCAGCGCCTCCCACCTTATTTTGTAGGTGAGGAACCCAGGGCCAAAGAGAGGAAATGTGTGTCCCTGGTCACCCAGGTAATACTAGCAGAGCCGGGATTCAAACTCAGCTCACTTGTCCAGGTGTTTTTTCCTATTCTAGCATGCTATAGAGAAACAGAATTTGTCTAGACTGTGGAGTTCAGTTTGTCCTCAAACAACCTAACCATGCCAGTGTCCAGAGGGCATCCTTCCCCCTTCTCTCCAAAGATGTTGTAAGAAAGATTTCCCTCTTCCTGTGCTTTGTCAAAGTCTGTTGAAATTGAGATGAATCATGCCCAGTCTAGGAGCCTCAATAACCATTTCAGCCCAACACATGTTTATTGGGGACTTACTGTGTACAAGGCACCGAGAAACATGCTAGGGGTACAAAAATAAAATTGGCAACAGTTTCCAGTGTCTGGCAAGACTTGTTTTTGGTGATTTCTTCCTCCCTCTCCAGGAGGATCCTGCTTCCCTGGGTTGTTTTGAGGGGCACTTAAAGAGCTTCGTGGCAGCTACATGGCATAGTGGATAGAGTGCTGGGCCTAAAGTCAAGAAGACGAGTTCATGGGGGCAGCTGGGTAGCTCAGTGGAGTGAGAGCCAGGCCTAGAGACAGGAGGTCCTAGGTTCAAACCCGGCCTCAGCCACTTCCCAGCTGTGTGACCCTGGGCAAGTCACTTGACCCCCATTGCCCACCCTTACCAATCTTCCACCTATGAGACAATACACCGAAGTACAAGGGTTTAAAAAAAAAAAAAAAAAAAAAAAGAAGACGAGTTCAAATTCAGACTCAGACACAGCTGGATTACCCTGGGCTTGATGCTATTTGCCTCAGTTTCCTCATCTAGGAAATGAGCTGGAAAAGGAAATGGCAACCATCTCTAGTACCTCTGCCATGAAAACCCCATATGGGGTCATGGAGAGTCCGACAAGACTAAAATGACAGAACAACAACAATAAGGGGGCAGCTGGGTAGCTCAGTGGATTGAGAGTCAGGCCTAGAGACGGGAGGTACTAGGTTCAAACCCGGCCTCAGCCACTTCCCAGCTGTGTGACCCTGGGCAAGTCACTTGACCCCCATTGCCCACCCTTACCACTCTTCCACCAAGGAGCCAATACACAGAAGTTAAGGGTTTAAAAAAAAAGAGAAAAAAGAGAAAAAACCAACAATAAGTGCTCAGGAGATGATGATGATGATGATGATGATGATGATGATGATGATGATGAATCTCCCAGATTGATAGTTGAACAATCCATCCTAGAATTCTGCCAGAGATGAACATCATCCAAATGACTATAGATGGTTCCCAGAATCTCTTTCTATTTTTTTCCCTTTCCAAAAATCATAAGATCACTGGTCTGGATGGGGTGTGCCTGAGGAGCTGGAGAGAGTCCATAGTTAAATTTTCATTGTCGTATTTGCATCTCAGAAAAAGGGAAGCATACAAATCTGGGCTTGATTTTCTGTTTTGTGGGTTTCTAGACTTAAGAAAGTGATAGAGAAAGTGTTAATGATGCAGATTAAATGTAAATTTTGGGAAAGCCCTTTGTTAAACATTTCCTAGTACATTCCTAGGGGGTCTGTCCCTAGGTTTCACAATGCAAATTTCTCGAGGGCAGAGACACTTCCATTTTCATCTTAGTCTCCTTGTTTCAAATTCAAAGTCTTGCAGGTGATAGCTGTGGGAGGTGAATAGACTTAGCACCTGCCATTTCCCTCAAATCACTGGGCAAGTCCTTTCACCTTGCTTGCCTCAGTTTCCTTATCTGTAAAATGAGTTGGAGAAGGAAATGGCAAACCATCTCAGTTTCTTTGCCAAGAAAACCCCAAATGGGGGTCACAAAGAATCAGACAGGCCTGAAAAATGACTGAACAGCCTTTGACTTGAGCGTTACCATTCCCTTCAGACTCCTTCATAATGCAAGCAGATCTGGATGGAGGCGGAAGCAGTAAGGGTAATTAATAATAATAGTTAACATTGTAATAGTCCTTTAAGGTTTGAAAAGTGTATTATAGTAGCATCCCTGTGAGGTAGGTGCTAGTATGGTACCCATTGACAAAGGAGGAACCTGAGACCAGGAGAGGTTCAGATTTGCCCAGGGTTATCCAGCTAGTTAAATGTCTGAGGCAGGATTCCAACTGATGTCTTCCTGATTCCCTGGCCAGCACTACCTCGCTGCCTTAAAAGTTTAGAAAATGCCTTCTCAAAAAGAAATAAATTCACCTTTTCTGGGGGAAATTTGCCAGATAAAGGTCCCAAATCTCCATTTTACAGGTGGGGAAACTGAGTCTTATAAAGGCAACATGCCTCCCTACCGTCGTGTACCCAAAATGGAGGAAGAAGTATACCAGGAAAATTGTCAAAGACAAAGACCTGGCTAAAGACCTTGAAACATTAGACAAGCAATGCTGCAAAAGGGGGCTCTGACTGCTCCCTCTCCCATCCCACTTGATCATGAAATCCCAGGGCGTTCAGTCTTGGAAAGCCTTTTAAGTCCATTGAGTCCCTCCACTGGGGAGCCATGAACACTTAAATTGAGGTCTGGAAGGGACCTTAGAGCTGATCTAACTTAAGCCTCTAAGGTCATGAAAGATGGGGGAACAGCATGGACATGATGCTGAGATTGGAGACATAGATCCTGGATTCAAATCCCACCAATGCCACTTCCAAGCTGTGTGACCCTGGGAAAGTCACTTCCCCTTTGCCTGCCTCCATTTCTTACCTGTAAGATGAGAACATTGGACTAGAAGGACACTTGTAGCTCCAGGCTCCTAAGGGACAAGATCATCTCTCCTGTGTCAAGGCTGGAATTCTCCTTTGACTCCATTTCCATGGAACTCCACAAATCCTTCGTTAAGAGAAATGACTTGCCCAGGGTCACACGGTGAATTGTGGCAGACCTAGGGCTCTTGCTTCCCAGGTTGGGGGTGGGGGGAGTGAAGAGGAGTCAGGGTGTGGCTATAGCCCAGGATGGAAAATCCCGCTGGTCTGCCCCAGCCTTACCTTCCTGCTTCCAACCCCAGCTCAATCATTTCTGCCTGGGCCTGTGGTGGAGGGGTTTTCTTGGTTGAGTCTGCTGGGAAGTCGTGGGTGTGAGGTTCAGGATGGCATGTAGAGGTGGGGGAAGGGGCTGGGGAGTGGTAGATACTGAAAGGTGTCAGAGGCTGGGGAGGGAGGGAATCATAGAACCTCAGAGAGCCTCTGGGCCAACCTGTGCCTGACCAAGAATCCCATCTAAACTGTCCACAAGCGGTCAACTTGGTGGGGAGCTCAGTACCTCTATTTTGGACAGTTCTTGTGAGGAAGGCATCCTCTGGGTAGCTATCTCATTCTGCCCTCCAGGGCCAAGGGGAACAAGGAGAATTCCTTTCCCACAAGGCAACCCTCCAAATCCTTGCAGGTAGTCAGGTTGTGCCTCAGAGTCTTCTCTCCTTCAGGCTAAACATCCTCAGTCCCTTCATCCCATTCTTCTGTGGCAAGGATGAGACACTTCAACATCCTGGTTATTCCACCTGTGTATGCTCCAGTCTAGCCAGGCCTTTCTCCACAACTGAGCAGCACCGTCCACAGGGAGTCAGATCAACACAGTGGGATCAGAGCTACTGCAGTCTTGGACTCTACAGCTCCCTGGAAGCAGCCATAGTTCCCTTACTGGGTGCTGTACCATTCTATTGATGCACGGGGTGCTGGTGGAAGTCTCTGGGTGTTTCCAAAAAATTGGTCCCTCACCAATCCTTCCCCATCTTGGATCCACAAGGCTGACTTTTTAGCCTGTGTAAGACATTGTTTATTCTTCCTAAAGATCTGATGGAATCTCCATCAAGGTCTTTTTGGGGTCCACAGCATGAACCAGCATGTTAGTTATCCCCCCCTAGTTTGGGGCCACCTGCAAATGGGATACAATGCCATCCCTTCTTTTGTCCATGTTAAATAGTATATGGACCAAACAGAAACTGCTGGAGTTCTTCACTGGAGACCTCCGTCCAAGTGAATGTTGGTGACTACTCAAGGGCTGACCACTTACCCCATCCTACCTAGTTGTACTACCCAGATATTTTTCCTTTTCTTGCAAGAACATTAGAGAGAAATGTTTTGCTAAAATCTAGATTCTCTCCCTCTCCCTCTCCCTCTCCCTCTCCC
>NW_025391194.1:0-3266 GCF_016433145.1 Gracilinanus agilis | reverse complement strand
CATTTGTGCCCACTCCTGAGCAGCTCTGGATGTTGGAAGAAATCTGCCAAATGACAGCTCTGCTCCCAGCCGAGTCTCCTCGCTGTCCCACAATCTGGTTGCTCTTCTGTTCTTGCAGGCCCCGCTGTGGCTGTTCCAAAGCTCTTTCCCCAGCCCCCCCCCCCCCATCCCTGTGAGCAGAGCAGAGCGGCATCCAGGGGAATGGCTCCGGCTCCCGAGATGCTCTCCATGACCTTCCCATTCCCCGCCTCGCCCTCTCCAGCTCCTGGGAAGCCACATAGGGGCTCGGGTCCGTGCCAGGCTCAAAGGCCTTCCCTTGGCCCTGGCCTCGCCTCTGCCCCCCCCCCCCAGGCCCCAGCGTGACACCAGGACAGCCTGCTGCTTTGCCAGCTCCGCGGGTCCCATTTGCCTTTTCAGTCAGGCCCACAAGCATGAATGAAGCGCCTACTGCATGCCCAGGCTCTGTCCTTGGGGCCCTCCTGTGGTCTCTGCCTCCTCTCCAGCCGGGCCCCCTCCCCTTCCCCTGGTTCCAGCTAGCCCCTGGGCAGGGCGACACTCCCCAGGCAGAATCCTCCCCCCACCTCTCCTGCCCTTACTCCCCCGGAGAGCAGCAGGCCTGACTGGATCGTCTGCCCCTCCGCCGCCTTCCTGGTCCTTCCCGTCCATGAACACTGCACCGTCCTCAGCCCCGCCCCCCCCCCCAGCATTCCCGCTGGGGCTCCCCTTTGCTCCTCTCATATCCTGCCTGGCACAGGACGCGTGTGATGTGGCAGCACCAGCTCGCCGGTCCTCCTGCCCCCGGCGCTCTCCTGTGGAGGCCGACTTCAGGGGAGCCGCCTCTACTGGCCGGGGCTGACCTTGGAGGCCCCCCGGGGGCAGGCACGTGCGCCCTCGCCTGCAGCCAGCTCTGGGAGACGCCCTGGGCCTCCTGCTGCTGCTCCCAGCATCTTCGGCTCCTTTCCAAAGAGCGGCTGCCCTGGGCCACCCTCCGTCGGGGAGACCCGAATTCAAATCCTGCCTCAGGGGCCTCCTCCGTGGAAGGGGGGCAGGCAGAGCATCGCCCTCCCAGGTGGTTGCCAGAATCAAGTGAGAGACTCTTTGGGCAAACTTCGTGAGCCTCAAAGCTCGAGGCAGCAGCCAGCCCCGGCTGCCACGCCTCGGGGTCTTTGGGCACGAAGGCCACAGGCCCGAGTGTCCTCCCAGCACCGCCCCCCAAGGCCCGGGGGCTCCCCTCTTCCTCCTGGATCCCCGCGTCACTGCCTCAGTGGGCCCAACCATCCATTTTCCCTTGTGAAGCCCCTCGTTTGAGGGCCCCCCCTGCCCTTCAGGGCTTCGGCTTCTGGCCCGATGCTGCCTGATCCCGCCTCCTTCCTCGCCAGGCCCCGAGGAGACGGGCCTTCCCCACCCAGCGCCCCAGCCAAGTTACCCCCACCAGCCTCGGAGAGAGGGCACGAGAGCCTCGGGAGACCCCGAGCCCGGCGCCTCCCCCTCGCAGCCGCCTCCGAGTCCCCTTGCTCTACCCTCCAGCCTCCTGGCGCCAGCCTGGCTCCCCGCAGGCCTCCTGGATTCCGTCTCCTCTCAAGGACGCGCCTGCCCTGCCGGGCTGGAATCCAGAGCAGCTGCGCTCCGCGCCCTCCCTCTGCCCCGGCCGTGCCAGCCTGCCTAAAAATAGGGGTGCGCAGACGCCGCCTCCACCTGCGCCCACGTCTCGGAGGGCGCCGCCGCCTCCTACCTGGCGCTGCTGCGCTCTCTCGCCTGTGACTTCAGGCGAGCCGTCCCGAGAGGCCTCGGTTTCCCCCCCTGTAAGATGGTCGTCTCGGGAGCCTGCGTGGCTTCCGCTGGGCCGAGGTTTCTGGCACACATCGCTGGAGCGGGGCCGCCTTCTCCTCCAGGACAAAGAAGGAGGCGGCCATGGCGGCGAGGAGGAGGAGGAGGAGGAGGAGGAGGAGGAGGAGGAGTGCAGGCCCAGGGAAGGGCCCCGGCAGGGGCCGGAGCCACGCAGAGATCGGCCCCTGGAGGGGGGCCGAGCCGCCCCCCACTCACTGTTCTTGCCTCTCTCTTCAGTGTGGGGGCTCCGGGCCGGGAGACGCCCGGCTCAGTCCTTTGGAGAGCAGGATTGGAGAGGCCGAGAGAGACACAGAGACAGGCAGAGACAGAGACAGAGAGATAGAGAGAGACAGGCAGAGGCAGAGGCAGAGGCAGAAAGCTTTACCCCAAGGAGCCCGGAGGGAGCAGAACGTCGGTGCCTGCCTGCGGCCTCGGGGAGGCCCTGGGCCTCCTGGGCCTCCAAGGACGGGATGCTTCTGCTTCTGGCCTGGGAGCCAAGCAGAGCCGGCACCTCCACCAGCCGTCCCTTCTCCCGGGAACAGCCGGCCTCGCAGCCGGGCCTCGGGGGCCGCGGGAGGACTTCGGACTCTGGACGAGTCTGCAGCCGTCCGGCCTCCGGCGAGCCCCTTCCCCTGTGGCCTGCCCGGCGCGGGACCTTCCCGAGGGGCCACCGGGTGGGCCCTCCGGTCCCGGGGGGCCGGGCCGAGACGTTCTCCCCAGGGCCTCGGGCTGTGGCCGGGAGGCTCCCCCGAGAGGAGCGGCCCGGATGAGCGCGTGAAGCTCTCTGCGCTTCCCCGCACGGGCCCCTGGGAAGGCGGCAGGGGACGGGAGGGCAGTCCCGGGTCGTCGTCTGCCAGGCTCTGCCGCTCATGGGGGCGGCCTGCGTGTAAACGAGGCTCTCGAGGCCGGGGGCTGCCCCTCTGGCGTCTGACCACGCGTGAAGGCCTCCGGCATTGCTTCGGCCCCCTTCGTGGCTGTCGAACCTGCTTGTCCTCAGCCTGTTCCGCGGGAAAGTCGTCCTCCACAAGCTCGGAGCAGACGCCCCGCTTTCGCTGCAAGCCCTGGGGTTACCCTGTCTGCCGAGAGGGTTCTGGGGGGCCTGCTGTGGCCTTAGAATCGGTGCTGGACGTCGGCCCCAAGGCAGGAGAGCGCTCAGGGCCAGACAACAGGGAAGTGACTGGCCCAGGGTCACCCAGCTAGGAGGGGTCTGAGGCCAGATCGGAACCCAGGACCTCCGTCTCCAGGCCCGGCTCCTCCTCTACTGGGCCCCCCAGCAGCCTCCTGCTATGGCTTCTGGCCAACGGCAGACACTGACCAGATATTTATGGACCGCGTTGTCTTCCTCGCCAGAATGGAGGCTCCTCCAAGGCACAGGCGGCTCTCCTTGGGCTGGCCTGGCCAAAGACCTGGTGGCTTGCTTTGACTCGCTTGCTCACTCG
>NW_025391193.1:0-6817 GCF_016433145.1 Gracilinanus agilis | reverse complement strand
GAGAGAGAGAGAGAGAGAGAGATCTGTCCCCTTCTTAAATGACCAGAAATTCTATTCTTTATTTGGACAAGCTGAGGTGTTTTGGGGAAAAGCTTTTTATATTCAACCAGAAAGAGAAGGTACTACAAAGATCCTTTGTTCTCAACATAAAGACGTCCTTTTAACAAAATGTAAGGCAAAATAAAGTCTCTGCTCAAGATGGAAGCCTGGGAATTTAAGGACATTAGAGTTGCTGAGGGTGGATGTCACTAACACCATTATAATAATAGCTAACAATTATATAGCTCTTTAATGAATACAAGGCACCAGGCATGCCTATTTGATCTTTAAGACAATCCTAAAAGTAGGTATAATTATTATCCTACTTTTCAAGAGAGGAAACTGAGGCTGAAAAGGATTAAGTGACTGGTAAAGGGTCACATCCCTAGTAAATGCCTAAAGTACAATTTTTTTAAACCTTATTTTCTCTTTTAGTATCAATTCTAAAAAAGTAAAAAGAACCAAGCAATCAGGGTTAAGTGACTTGCTCAGGGTCACAGAGCTAGGAAGTATCTGAAGCCAGATTTGAACACAGGTCCTCTCAATTTCAGGCCTGGCACTCCATCCTCTGTGTTACCAACTGCCTTCCTGCCTCCCCAAAGTAAGATCTGAACTCAGTTCTTGATGACTCCAAATTCAGCACACTGTCCATTAGGTCAGTTTATCTCCAAGCACTGCTCCTGGTACAGGAGATCATTTTTGGCCAAAACTCAGTTCCCCCATCAGATCTCTAAGAAGTCTTTGCCTACAATATTATTCTCCTGGTACTTTTCCCTAAATTTCACTGGTAAATCAAATTCCATACTTACCTCCCTCCATGTAACCCTAGCAGCATCTGCTCTGGCCTTAGAGTGGAAAAAAAAAATGACCTGAGTTCATGGTCTGACACATACTAACTGTGTTGTTTCTGGAAAACTGCTTAATCTCTCAGGGCCCCAGGTAACTCTCTAAGACCATAAATTGCAGAAAGATAAAGAGGGAGAGAGAGACAGAGACAGAGAGACAGACAGAGAGAGACAGACAGAGAGACAGAGAGAGAGAGACAGAGACAGAGACAGAGACAGAGAAACAGACAGAGAGAGACAGACAGAGAGACAGACAGAGACAGAGAGACAGAGACAGAGAGACAGAGAGAGAGAGAGAGAATGCAATATAAGCAAGCCCAAAGGTCTTGGGATTCAGCAGTATAATAGGAAGGAGGGGGTACCTTGAGAAAAGGAAATCAATTGGGTTTAGATAGGAATTTTTCTAAAATAAAGGGCAAAACTAAGTGTTGACCTTATGTTTTATTGTATCATATATATTATGTTGATCATAATAACTCTAAAATTAAATGAATTTGATTCGACCATAAAAAAGAAAAAGAATCAAGTACTATGTAAGAAAACAAAATCTACCAATTTGCTATCTAGAAGAAACATATTTAAAGCAAAGACACATACAGACTGAAAATAAGAGATGGAACAAAATCTATTATGTTCCAGGTCTCTCTAAATAAATAGGAGTTGCAAACATGATCTCAATTAAGGCAACAATTAATCTTTTAAAAATCTAAAGCAATGCTTCACAAACTTTGTGATCTAAGGACCCCTTTATACTTTTTTTAATTAAATTTATTTTTTTAAACCTTTACCTTCCATCTTGGAGTTAATACTGTGTATTGGCTCCAAGGCAGAAGAGTGGTAAGGGATAGGCAATGGGGGTCAAGTGACTTGCCCAGGGTCACACAGCTGGGAAGTTTCTGAGCCCAGATTTGAACTTAGGACCTCCCATCTCTAGACCTGGCTCTCAAACCACTGAGCTACCCAGCTGCCCCCAAATTAAATTTATTTTTAAGTATTTTTCCAAGTTTACATGATTCATATTCTCTCTCTCCCCCTCTTCCCTCCTCCATCCTGGAGCTGACAAGCAATTCTACTTTGTTATATACGCATTATCACTCAATACCTACTTACATATTATTCATTTTTGTAATAGAGCAGTCTTTTAAAACTGAAACCCCAAATCCTATACTCATATAAACAAGCATAAATCACAAGTTTTTCTTCTGTGTTTCTACTTCCACAGTTCATTCTCTTGATGTGGAAAGCATTTTTTCTCATAAAGTCCCTTGGGATTGTCCTGGATCATTACACTACTAGTAGCAAAGTTAATTCCATTTGATCTTCCCACAATGTTTCAGTTACTGTGTACAATGTTCTCCAGGTTCTGTTCATTTCACTCCACATCAGTTTTCATGGAGGTCTTCCCAGTTTTTAACCCTTTTATGCTTTTAAAAATTCTTTAGGATCCTAAAGAACTTTCGTATTGTGGGTTATATCCTTTTTTGTGTGAGTTATACCTATCAATATTTATCATATTAGAAATTAAGGCCAATAAATTTGTTAAATAGTTTTTCATTTATTAATTTGTTTAAAATAACAATAATAAACACCTTATATGTTAATATAAATAACACATTTCATCCTTTATTACTATACATTTTAAGAATATTCTCTCCACTATTTTTTCTCAACTGAAAAACTTCTCGCTGGCATTTCACAAATTCGATACATCTTGAAAAAGCAGGTCATATCATTCCAGTTGCGATTTGCATTTGAACTGTCTCTTATGGTTACACAGTCCTCAACCCCAGCAATGTTGTTTGGCTCCCCTACATCCCAGAAGCTGTAAGAGACACAAAAGATGTTAATTCGTGGAGGAAAGTTGGGGGGAAGAGGTTTTAGGCAGAGGATGAGTGAGTAAAGAAAAGCTATTTTGTTTTCATTTCTTTGGCACTATTGTCTCCATCTTCAATTTTTATGTGCAGGTCATTTCATTGACCCATGCTATATGTTAATTAATGATGTCCCCAGGAGCAGCAAAATGATATAATGGAGAGAGACTTGAATTGGATATCAGAAAACCCAGGTTCTTCTAATCCCATTTCTGTCATCAATCATATAACCTTAGATATGTCATCCAATCTCTCAGTCTCCATTTCCTTACCTAATATAAAATGGCTATAATAATCCTTACTCTGCTTATATCATATATTTCTTTAAAATGATCAGTTGAATTTATAAATATATGTGTATGTATATATATATGAAAATGATTTTTAAACTATAACTTACTATGTATAAAAAGATTAAAGAGTGGAGAAAGATATTTCTAGGTTTTTTTTAATATCCAGGTCACTGAAGTGAACTCTCTCCCAAATGTCTTTTTTTCCACTTATTTATTGCGAATCCTGAGCCCCAAATTCTAAGTGCTTTTCAGTTTTTGGTCTCTTTTCCACTTTATAAGCTTTATTCATTCACTGATTTCTACTACTACTCCTCCCCCAATCCTCCTTTTTCTCCTTCCTCCTCCTCCTCCTTTCTCTCTCTCTCCACCACCCCTTCTTCCACCCCTCCTTTTCTCATGATACTACTAGAGAATGAGACAAAAAAGATACTTGGATCTTTTTCCTTCTCTATTCCCTTATATATCCTACCCAGCTGCACCGAAGATGGAACCAGAACTATCTTGTGAAGCATAAAAATAAAAGGTCCCCCGAGACTCCTTTCACATATGACTCATGAAAACAAGTAGAGAGAAGATGATGGAAAACCAGTTTCCTTCAGGAAGAAAATCACCTCAAAGTTTTGTCGAACGGTGTATCATCCACCCACTGCCACTGACCATCGACCACTTGGTCTGTTAGCCCAATGTAGAATTCTTTTCCCCTGGGTTTTGCTTGATAAAGGAAATTCTAGAGAAAAATACAATTGAACAGTTGGAGAGCATTGATTTTAGCTAATGACTAGGCAAAAGCAATAGCTCTCAGATGGGAAAAGACATGAACTTTGGGAATCCAGCAAAGAGAGATGAATGGATGCACCTACTTGATTGAAAATGGCACTAAAAAGATCTTGTCCCTTATTGCATTATTGGTAGAGTTATGAACTGATCCAACCATTAAGGAGGTCAATTTTGAACTATGCTCAAAGGACTATAAAACTGTACATACCCTATGATTCTGTAATACCACTACTGGGTCTATATACCAAAGAGATCATAAAAAGAGAGAAAGGATCTACTTGTACAAAAATATTTACAGCAGCTCTTTTTGTAGTGGCAAAGAATTGGAAATTGAGAGGATGACCATCAATTGGGATTGGCTGAAAAAATTGTGGTACATGTTGCTGATGGAATACTATTGTACTATAAAAAATGATAAGCAAGACAATTTCAGAAAACACTGGAAAGATCTGCAGAGTGAAATAAACAGAACTGGGAGAACATTGTACACAGTAACAGCAATATTGTTCGATGATCAATTGTGAAAACTCGGCTACTCTCAGTAATGCAATGATCTGAGACAATCCTGAAAGACTGATGACAGGGAATGCTATCCACCTCTAGAGAAAGAATTGTTGGAATCAGATGGATGTAGATCAGAGCTTCATCTCAATTCTGGCAGTCATGGAAATTTTAACTTGATCCATTTTTCTGACCAGGCACAGTTTGGCCCTTAGGCAGGCAAGGACCCTGTGGTCCAGGAGGAAGGGATCATCATACTTTGTGTGTACTCTCAATCAGCAATAGCCCTATTAAAGCTTAGAACAGTTCAGGAGATCCACCAACCTCAGTCTTCCCTAGTCAAAGAGATTAAAGGCTTGGGCTATTATGCCCAATTCCTAAAGAATACCAGAAAAAAATATGCTATCATCCTCAGAGGTTCATCAATGTACAAAATAAATTCTTCTTCATTATTACATACAGATCTCATGATACAGGGTCCTCTTTTTCCAGGGAGGTAAGGTATAGTCATTGGGAAATAACATGTATATGTAAACTAAGATGCAATCTCAGCTTGGACCAGGAGCATCTGGAAGAGGAGATGTATATATTTGGCATATATGGACTCCTGTGGAAGACTAGTTAACATTTCTTAAGATACCTGTTCTTTTTGTGTGTTGATAACTACCAGATGGGCCCCGACTGTTTCACAATTCTTCAAACTTGCAGTCCAAGTCATGGTGTCATTAGAGAAGAAGTAACAGCTAAACTGAAAATTTTTCCAGTTCAGTGGGCAGCAATTACTGATAGAACCTAAGGAGAGTTTAAAGTTTTAGTGAGTATCCTGTTAGAAAAGAGGACAAGGATAGAAAATTTTCATTAGGACCAGTCTAGGCCACTGGGAAATGGAGTTCATCTACTCACCATCAGTACAAAATGAGGGTCATTCAAAATTCTACCCTAAGATTTTAATTAATTTCAGTATCAGTTTCATAAATACTATTATTCCTATTCTTAGCTTCTTAAACTATGGTCTCCTATACGCCACTGTAATTCAGTTTATATTTATTTAGAGTCCCTAACACATTCAAGGCAGTGGAGCTACAAATAGTCTCCAAATAGAGGCTGCTAGTTAGTGCAATGGACAGAGTGCTGTGCCTAGAGTCAAGAAGATCTGGATTCTAATCCAGATTCATACATTTACTAGCTTCATGGTTCTGAGCAAGTAACTTAAATTGGACTTGCCTCATTGTCCTCAACTGTAAAATGAGGAAGACAAGAGTAGCACCTCCCTAGCAGGTGAGAATCAAATAAGATATTTGTAAGCTTAGCACAGTACCAGGTGCATAGCAGATCTATATAAATGCCTATTCCTTTCCCCCTCTTTCTTTGCCTTCAAAAGGCTTACAATTTAAGAGAGTAAGCCACAGAAATAAGTAATTATAATATAAATCAAATATGATAAAGTACAAAGGGAAATCCAAAGATGTTAGTAGAGATTTGAAAAAGGAGAAGCATAACCATAAATCAAACCTAGCTCAGTGTCTCTTCCTGTTTATACTACTGTGGGAAGAGATAATTGCATATTATCTGTACTTTTTTCAAGAGTATGTAGGTATTTCTCTCATTACTCTCCACCCCCTCAGACAAAAGCAGAGAAGCAAATGATCTGCCTAACATGGAGAATTGAAATAAATTTAACAATCCTAGAAAGTACATTTCTGAAGTGTTTTCTAAATCACCACCTTACACGGTGTTCTTTCATTTCCTTTCCAGTTTTAGAAGTAGGTGATGATTGAGATGAAGAATGATCCTGCCATCATTATTACTAAAGCAAATAGATGTAAAATCTCTTCTAATCCCTTAAATTCCTTCTTACTTTCCCCAAAGTTCCTGACCTGATGAAAAATTGTTATTACATTATTCTGCCCGTGCCCTTCTTCCCATATTCAGCCTCCCAAGATCTTGGATCAATCCTCCATGTCATGCAGATCAGATTAGATTGCCCAGCTGATCTATAGAAGAACTAGACCTTCTTTAACTATGATTTGCTTATCTTTCCTGTTTCTCTTCTTCCCAAGTGCTCTTAAATCAACCTATGAGTACAAGAGGGAATGTGGGCATGTAAATAGGTCTCATTTGATGGATGACATACGTGAGGCATCAGGAAAGCAAGAGAGTTCCTTTAAATGGCCAATCAAATCAGACTGGTTCGTGATTTCTTCACAGTCTTGAAAGAAGATGCGATATGACACTAGAAAGAAGTAAAAATTTTATTGGCCTTTCACTTTCAATACTTTTTTTCTCTTCTGTCTACATTTCCTTCATCACTGAGGGGCACTGGGTTGTATTCTAGAATTCTGTTAGGGTGTTTTACTAAAATGAAAAAATATATATTCATATATCCTTTGGTTTCCACCTAGGGAACTCCATCTCACCTTGACACTCTCCCTTGAGTATAAGATCAGTTGCCAGGCTTTTCTAAATTAAAAAAGGAAAGAAAGAAGGAAGG
>NW_025391192.1:0-6386 GCF_016433145.1 Gracilinanus agilis | reverse complement strand
AGAGAGAGAGAGAGAGAGAGAGAGAGAGAGAGAGAGAGAGAGAGAGATATTTGTAATGTTAAAACAAAAGATATCAATGAGTTAAAGAAGAAGAAAAATGGTTTTGAAGGAGGGAATCTCATGGCTCCTCACTCCACCCATGGGTAGCAGTGGAAAGAAATCTCTCTTGACAAAGGAAAAATCAGCATTCTTTCTTCTCTCTCCCTCTTTCTACCAGGGGCTCCCTCAAGGTAGGCCCAGCCAAGCCCAGGAGAATTATACCCAGCCATCTTGTATTCAGAATAACCATGTGCCTTCTATTTTTCAGATTATTGATAAGGATTCTATTCTTACTATTTGAGTCATTGTTTATGTTTTTAATGAGCTAGAAGTTCTTTATTATGGTCCATATGTTTTGATATTTTCCATTAAATGTCACTGTTGTTGAGGCATTTTAATAATGCCTGACCCTGTGACCCCATGTACAGTTTTCTCAGGAGACACTGGAATGGTTTGCCATTTTCTTCTCCAGCCCATTTTATAGATGAGGAAACTACGGCAAAAAAAAAAAAAGTTAAATGGACTTTAAATAATCACTTTATTGAAAATATTAACAATATGGAAATAGGTTTTAAACAATGATGCATGTAAAATCCAGTGAAATTGCTTGTTGGTGGGGGGGGGGACATAAATCATGTAACCATGGAAAACTATTCTAAATTAACTAATTAAATACATAAATTTATTTTTTTTTTAAGTTAAATGACTTCTCTTACAGTCACATAGCTTAAAAAAAAAAGTGTGTAAGGCCAGATTTGAACTCACAAAGATGAGTCTTCCTGACTTCAGGCAGTGACACTATCTGTTGTTCCAACTAGTCTTTTCTCATTAAATAACCCCCTCTTCAAAGGAAACTGGGTCATTATTTAGTGAAATTCAGACAACAACGTATTTCTGTGGCCTGTGCTAAGAGTGAATACTCAATAAAAAGAGAACTGGTCTTTTAACATTTGAGAGTTTAACAGATTATTTATTTAGAGATATGGGTAGTCAGATAACTGTTGGACAAAATGAGCCAATATCACAAACTCTTTTCAGAAAAAAAAGGTTGCTTTCTCTTACACTAAAAAAGAAACCAATTTTTGAATTTTTCCATATACTCTTACAGGTTTCTGTTCTTCCTTCTTCCATTAGTCCATTTGCTCACAGCAGTCTACCTATACCACTCTGATTTGATCCTCCTAAACTACTGTGAACTTGGAATTCAGAAAATCAATCTTACTGTTATATATAAAATAAGAATAAACAGATTCTTGATTAAGCGCCTTTGAAGAAGTTCATGAGTTTTTAATGGATAAGCATTAGGTTTCGGTTGTTGGAATGAGAAACAGTACCCAGGGAACCCTTGTGGGGGGGTTCTAGATAGTGAAATAATAGCATACTACTTGGATTTGGAGGACAAAGTCAACAGGAAATGTCACAGATGGGAGTATCCTGCTAAGATTCCAGTTTCTACTCTGAACTATGCTGGAATGGAGTTGGAATAAATTCCTAGGAGCTTTCACGTTGTACCCAGTTTCCCTAAATGGGGAGTGATGGGGCAGTAACAAACAATAAAGAAAACAATTTTCCCCCCAATCTATTTCTTTGCAGCAAAAAGTTCCAATTTGTGAATATGGTACTAAGCTTGTTCCCGCAGCCATCTGACACCACCACAGGGTGCAGCTGACATTGCTGTAAACTGTGACTTGATAAAAAACCTCTAGTCATAATTAACAGCAGGTGGTAGGAAATATGGGGGGAAAAAAGCCAAAATCATAACAAGGGGGAGAGTGACAGGAGTCTGGAGAGGCAGAAACGAGAAAGTTGCTGCCAAACCAAGTTAAACTAAACTGTTTGTCTACCCTCACCATCTGATACTGTAATTTTGTGATAGCACCATTCCTCCCTGTGAGAAAATCAAGGTTCACAGAAATAGACTATTGGGTATATAGAAGCAGCAGAACTGTTCCCATGTTAAATAACGATTATACACTAAAAGAGGGTTCTCATTAAATCCCTGACTGATTCTACAGGACATTTAAACAAGCTTAATGGGGCTGGTCAATAAAGAAATCTAAAATTATCATCTAAAATGATGACGTCTGTCTATCGGTACCTGACTGCAAAAAGCTACATATTTGAGCAAAATTAGTTAATAAAAATGTCCATAAATATTTTATTCTATTCATCAAACAAGTTAGTAGATCAATATCCTCAATGTTAAGTAACTTGTTACAATGACAGGTTTCCAAATCATGAAATTCAAAGTGATTTACTTCTAAAATACCTTTAAAACAAAATAATACCACTAAGTAAAATTTTAATTTTTTAAATAAAATTTTAAAATCAAGTCTTGGGAAATATTCCTGAAGCTATATTTTTTCATGTGGCAATTTAGATTTTGTTATTCTTAAGTTTCTCTCCACTCCTCCCACCTATCCTTACCTTCTGTCTTAGAAGCGATAGGAAGTAGGCAGAAGAGCGGTAAGGGCTAAGGAATTAGAATTAAGTGACTTGCCCAGGATCACACAGCTAGGATGTGTTAGAGGTCAAATTTGAACTCAGGACTTCCTTTCTCTAGGTCTGGCTTTCTATCTACTAAGTCACCTAACTCTCCCACCAGTAAGCTTTTCTCTTTTTTTTTCCTTTTTTTTTGAAAACATTTAATAATATTTATTTTTTAGAAAAGTTAACATGGTTACATGATTCATGCTCTTACTTTCCCCTTCACTCCCCTGACCTCTCCCCTCATAGCTGATGCGCATTTTCAACCAGTAAGCTTTTCTTTAAAAAAAAAAGAAAAAAATTCTTCCAAAAGTAAAAAGTACTTAGTACAGAAGTACAAAAAAAAGTACAAAAATACTTTGGAATACTAAAAATTCTTGTACAAAACAAACCCATCCAGATGCAGAATGTTTACAGTCCTTGCTTTTTTTTGGAGAATCCACTAAATTCAGACATTACAAAACTTGGAATAATTAGTACAGCTTCTTCTTCTCTCCACTACCCTTTGATACTCCAATCCCATTGTGTTCACTAGATGGGGAGCAACTAAGCAAGGAGGCCACAATCTTATGGACAATTACTGACAACCTGGAAATTGAAAGTGTTTGCATTTGATTTAAGCATTAGCTAAAATGTGGGCACAATAAATCCTTAAGTAATAAATCTTTTTTCCATGACTAATTTAAAAAAAAATTCATAAATCACTCCTCCATACCATTAGTTCAAATCTGCACATTTCTTATTGTAACTTAGCAATACTGAAAATTTATTCAAAAGTTGTCCTCCTGACAGCTTTCTCTGAGGCTATCTACATCTCAAAAGTTTTGGTGGGGCTTTAATTTTTAATGGTTTAAAAACTGCTCCAAGGAGCAGCCAGGTAATTCGGTGGATAGAGAGTCAAGCCTATGAGATGGGAGGTCCTGGCTTGAAAACTGACCCTAGCCACTACTTAACTGTGTGACCCCAATTGCCTAGCTCTTTACTGTTCTTCAACATTCAAATAAATACTTAGTACTAATTCTGTGGGAAAATAAGGGTTTAAAAAAAAAAAAACCTGAACCAAGACTTTTGAGATACTGTGAATAAGGGAAATTATTAGAACAAATTTGAGTTCATCCAAATGTAAGAAAATAATCTATAGTTATAAGTAGGAGAAGTATTCTAAAGCAAACAAGAGATGGAGGGAATTATAAAAAATAAAATAAACATAAGATATCAAAAAACTTTTGCAGAGACAAATTAATGTACTTAGCATAACAAGAGAAGAGAATGAATAGGGCAGGGGGTAATCTTTGTATCAAATTTCTCTGATAAGGGTTTGGTGTTCAAGATATATAAACAGCTCTGTCTCTGTCTCTGTCTCTGTCTCTATCTCTGTCTCTATCTCTGTCTCTATCTGTCTTTCCCTCTCCTCTCCTCTCCTCTCCTCTCCTCTCCTCTCCTCTCCTCTTTCTCTCCATTCCTCAATAATTAAGTAGTCAAAGGATATGAACATGCAGTTTTAAAAGATCTGCAAAGTATCAGTAATCACATAAAAGAATGTTCCAAATTACTCATAATAAGAAATATACAAATCAAAGTAACTCTGAGGTTTCATCTCATACCCTGCAAATTGGCAAAAATGACCCCTCCTGACTACCCCTCCCCCCAAATGAGAATACTCAATGATAGAGGGATGGAGGAAAGACACACTGACACATAGCTGGTGGACCTGAGAACTGGAATGATCATTTTGGAAAGCAATTTAGAATTAAGCAAATAAAGTATCTAAAACGTCCATATTCTTTCACCCAGGGACTCCATTGCTAGGCTTATAACTCAAGGAAACCATTAATAAGAAGAAAATCCCCACAAACACCAAAATATGTAAAGCCACAACACTTTTTAGTGTTAGCAAACATTTAGAAATAAAATAGATGCAGGTCAATTGAGGAATGGCTAAACAAATTCTGGTGCATGAATACAATGGATTATTTGTTAGTTAGTTGTTTACAATGTCCAAACTCTTCAGGAGGGTTTTCTTGGCAAAAACACTAGAGCGGTTTGCCATTTCCTTTTTCCTTTTTCCGTTTATTTTACAGATGAGGAAACCAAGGCAAAAAGAACTATATGATTTGACCAGGGTCACATAGCTAGGCAGTGTCTAAGGCCAGATTGAAACTCAGTTATTCCTGATTCCAGGCTTCTTGTCCTATCCATTGTGGCATCTAGCTACCCAATTGGAGTTTTACTATGAAATAAAAATTGATGAATTTGAATGATGAAGAGAGGCATGAAAATATCTATATAAACTGATGCTGAAAGAAGCAAGCAGAGCAAAGAAATCATGCCTAAAATATGTAAGTGGGAAAAAAAAAAGAATCAAAGGTAACTATGGCAAATTATAAAGACTATAGACTTGAATTATTTTGTCCTTAGAGGTGAGAGATTCACAGAGATTACACAAATAATGTTAGGTTATTTTAATACATTTGATCAGTTGTGGCAAGTTCCCTCCATCCATTCCCTTATTTTTTTGTGTTTAAAAAATATTGTTTATTCTATGAGATGGCTCTTTGGGAGAGGAAGAGAGAGGAGGAAGGATACTGGAGGTAACCATGATGAAGTAAACAAAAAATATCAATAAATCTTATTTTAAAAAGAAAAAATTCCTCATTGTTGGGATACAACTATCACATAAAAGAATTCTATGATAAGAACTGATTTAAGACAACAAATGTTATTAACAAATGCTAAGCTAGAAACTGCTTTGAAGTTTACAGGAAGTGAAAGTGTAAATAATGCCCCAAAGTTACAGAACCCATAGGAAAGAGAGCCTATCTTATAAACACTGTATTCCAAAGCAGTGAGACATCACAAATGTATTTAACAAAGCAATGAAAATAAAGATCGAAGCAACAGAGCAGGAGTTCTTTGGTAAGACAAGTGAGCCTGGGTTCGTTTTTTTGTTTTTTGTTTTTTAATATTTTGAAAAAGCAGCAAGGTGATGCAGTGGATAGAATCCTATAATTAGGAAGATCTAAGTTCAAATCTGAATTCTAACAATCTTTGGCTGTGTGTCCCTGAGCAAGTCACTTAGCTTCTTGGCCTCAGGTATCTCAATTATAAAATGAGGATAAAAACAACATTATATTTTGAGGATCAAAGGAGATAATATTAGTATACTACATAAATGCTTATTCTCTTCCCCTCCCTTAAAATCATTTTGATAACCATATTTCAATATAATACACTATATAAGGTAATTCATATTTTAGAAATAGATAAATATAAATATATCATATAAATAATACTAATAATATCAATAAATTTTATAAATTTCTGCTGTGTAATATATTTTCTAAATATTGTATAAATACTGAAAATATATTGTTTATGTTGTCTACATAACATTAATGTGTTTATAAATATGCACATATGAATAAACATATATTTATATAATCATCTAGTCTATAAATATTGTATGAATAATACTAATAAGTTATATAAATATAGTGCATGAACAATGTGTTTTATAAATATATAAATATAAATTAGTATATTATATGTTTGTGAATAATAATGTAATGTTAATATATTTATAAATATAAATAAATATATTGTATGAATGATATCAATGTTTTATGAATGTTTTTATAAATACTACAAATAATATATTAGTACATTTTATAAATTTACTGTATAAATAACATTAGTGGTATAAATTACTGTATTGTATAAATACAGTATAAATATTGTATAAATAACATTAGTGGTATAAATTACTATATTGTAGAAATAATGTTGATTTTTAAATATAAAAATGCATGTATATAAATAATATACTATAAGTATATTTTATAACTATAAATATGCTGTAT